>NC_063206.1:23641595-23726595 GCF_017589495.1 Alosa alosa | reverse complement strand
CAGTCTTGATAATGTCTTCATATTAAGATGAGAAATTCAACTCATCAGAGTATTTACATGACTTTCAATCATTTAGCAGGCACTTTTATCCAAAGCAACTAGATAACATTCAAGTAACAATGCAGAGGAGACCCTAGGTAGCCATTATATTTACATTTATTTATTTAGCAGGTAACAATTAATACTACTTCAATTGGTACTGCAACCACGAAGAGAGTGCAGTTTTAATTACACTATTAAAACGAATGTGTTGAAAACAACAAAGCTTGTGTTGTTTTTAACACATCTCTGTGTCCAGATAGGGCCAACACAGTTTGTGTTGTTTCCTTTTTTATTTGTTACACAATATGTGTTGAAAATAACAAAACTTGCATTGAAAACAATACAACTTGCGTTGTTTTTTAACACTTCTCTGTGTCCAGGGACAATACATTCGTTTTAATAGCGTACCATTCAAAGTGTAGTCAAAAGAGAATGTGGTTGAAGAAGAAAGAGGTAGAGGAGGGAAGAGAGGGAAGTGCATGTTAGGTGTGTTGGGTTGTTAGAAGTATTAGGAGAGAGATGCCCTCCGTAGAGTTGGAGCTCAGTAAACAGTGCAGAGGGGTATGCTCTTTTCGGTTGACTGAAAAGCTAATGCACCGCTGCATTCTGGACCAATGCTATGTCTATCTCGGTGAGGAGGACGTTGCAGTCTTTGAGGCAAAAGATAGCCATGGTCTGTACCAAGAGATTGGTGGTGTGTTGGGTTGTGACGTTTCTCATATTGAATAGTGCAAAGCAGAATATGGGACCTTGTAATTCAATTAATAAATCCAGTGCTTTATCAAACAAATAATGCATTTATTTGTGGTGTCTGTGGCAAATTAATTAATTCAAATGTTCAAATAGAAACTCTTGTGTTGAATTTCACCAGTTTCTCTCATACAATAAATAGTAGCCTATTGACAGTTGCTTGCAAGGTTATTTTCTGACTGATTCAAGGCCAAACACAAGATTGTGTAAATAGAAAGTTAATGTTGTGTAAGAGGTGGAAACTTTGAAAACATTTCAAAGTAGTAGCAAAACAAGGCCCAATTCAACCCAATATTGAATTGTGTCATGGTTGATTCTTTAGTCTAACTGGTCATTACTAGTTTGTGTTTTCACAAATAGTGTCACATTATTCTGGCCTGGAAAATCCAGACCCTGGTAATCTAGAAAGATTAAGGGTCGGGCCACGAACAATGTAATGGCCCAACTCGAGGGGCGGCACCAAGAATGCATTTGAAAATCTCACTGCACGCAATTGGATAACACTACAATCAGTGTTTACTGACCTCCAACGTTGCAGCGCTGTCGTCATCAGTTTAGCTCACCTTTGGCCTGCATACAGTATATCAGATACGCCGATTTGATTGGTTCCACGGGATGCAAGGGGTAAAAGTAACATGCATCAATTGGTCATTGCCAGAGTGTCTCGCAGAGACAATTCCATTGTGCTCTTGCGAGAACTCTGGATTTCCAGGGTAACATTATTCTGGTGTTATCTGATAACTTTCATTGTTTGTAGCTTTTATTTAACTTGCGTTTTAAAGACTGAACCTCTCAGCAGATACTTTTATTCATTTTCATGTACATTCTGCTGTTTTGTATATCTCCACCCTTGTGGAGTCATACAGCTGTTTGAGATTACCTCCTTAGGAACTAATGTATGGGAAACCTTCTAGGCGTGGGAGGAAGTGCTGCTATGCAAGAGGTGACACAAGGGGGAGCCAAAAGCCACAGATTGTGAGAGCCTGGCACACTTCTGAATGTCTCGTGAAAAAACAACCAGCCACCAATTCCAAAAACATCCAAAGTTTGGATTGAATTAGATGACTCAGAATGAATAATATTTTTAAAACCTCTATAACACAACATTGATAAAGATGTATTGTAAATGGGAACAACAAATCATCTGCTCTTGCATTTGCTGTACCTCAATTTAACAACAATCAAACCTCAGTAACTAAGGTAATATGACCATGGGCAAGGAGACCAGGTAAAGAAGAACATGCTAAGTGCAAGTGGTGCAAATGTTCCTTGTTCTTTGTTCTACATTCTTGTAGATAAAGACAAACACCCCTGCTGTGGTAGTGTTGAAAAGCTTGTTCCACCATTGGGGAACCACAAATGAGAATAGTCTGAAATGAGATCATCTCGTGTTTCGGGATGCTATGCTAGACAATGCTAGACAACGTTTCTTCGAGGAACCTTTTGAGGAAGTGGCTGAGAAGGAGCATTAGCTTGTATGTTTGAGTTCAAGTAGATACCTGTGGGTCCAGAAGTTACTCCATAGGAAAACATTAGTGTCTTGAACTTGATTCGGATGGCCATGGGAAACCAGAAGAGAGCTAAATGTAGAACACATGACTCAGGCTGGCATTGGTACTCATGCACTTCTCCCCTAACTGTATTTGCTTTCATCCATACAAACAGTGCAGCGATGGAAGGAACAATAATGAGGAACATGACAAGAAGAAGGCAGTAGCCCCCCCACCCCCCGACACTGGCTTGATCCCAGCCTCTTCAAGCATGTGAGGAAGCCGGTGAGGGATGTCAGGGGGTCAAGCACTAATCAGGCTGGGGTCAGGACGTAAATATCCTGGGGGACTTTCTCAAGTGTCTGCCTCCCCGTCTTAGTGTGAGATTTACCAGTTTGAAAGGCAAAGCCCGCTCCTTAAATGCATGGGAAATGAAATAGGAAGCCTTGAGTATCCCCCCCTCCTTCCCAACCCACCACCTCCCCATCCCGCCCCCATCCCACCATCCCACCCCTCCTTCTGCCCCTGCCCTCTCCATACCAACCCTGCCAAAGGAACATGACACAGGGGATTAATGAAGCCAAAAGGGCCTACGGCTGGTAGACAGAGAGGGTCACTCTGCACATGACCACAGCTGTTCTCTGACCTCCCCTGGCCCAAGTGCTTGCCCCCTTGTGATCTAGACTACTACGGAGACCTCCACTAACGGTTAGCCTGGTCGTCCTGGTCGTATGGTCAGGAGAATGATATCTACTACTGTTTGTGGAGTGTTCCAGCTCGCTAACGCTGAGGCGCACCACAGGAGGCCTACGTCGAAGCCAAAACCCCATTTTTTTCCCCTTTTCTTGTGGGAGGTAAAAGAGCTGTCATTACTGGCTTTAGCGCTGCCCTCAAGTGTGTGGTTCCTTTTCCTCAACAGAACTGCTGATAGACTGCAGATTCAGCTCATGATGGCTCTGTAACTAGTATGCCACTTACTATCTGAATATTATTGAAATACAGCAGCAATGGTTAGTATTGTAAATAATTATGAAGCATAGCCTGGCTATGCTGGCAAGCCTGGCTATTATGAGACTTGATGAAGACTTACAGCACAGTGTCTCGCGGTTATCTCCCCTGACATGCTGACACTGCCGCCCCCCACCACCACCACCACTCCGGTCGGGCAATGTTTTCTCTCTCTTGCTGTTTCTGCTTGTAAGAAAACATGTTGAATCTGGTTTGCAGGAGTCGTGTTCGCGTTTTTCGATGTTTTGGCCTCATTTCGGTGCGTTCATTCCTCGGGCGTCCGCCCCTGCTTCCTCGCGGCCGCACTTCCTGGACGCGGCCGCTCCGCCTGCACGCCAGCGGCTCCTCCAGATCCCACGGAATGATCGTGGAGTTTCTCCAACCGCACACAGAACACGAGACTGGATCTGCTAAGGCCCAGCTGGCTCCAGGCCACATATTTACTGAGTCTACGGAGTGATGCCTGAAAGAGGGGGAGAAGGAGAAGAAAGTCAAGACGAAGAAAATGGAGAGAGAGACCGAGAGAGAGAGAGAGAGAGAGAGAGAGAGAGAGAGAGAAAGGTAGAAAAGGAAGTAGAGGAAGAGAGGGACTTATGAAGGGAAAAACTGAGAAAGAGAGATAGAGAGAGTAAGAAAGAGAGAGGAAGAGAAGATACAGAGAGGGAAACAAAAAGAAAGAGAGGAGAGACAGAGCATCGCTGCCAGCAAGGCAAACCAAGCAAGGCCAATCCAGCCGGGTCTTGCCAGCGCTCGCTCACACAGAAAACTCCCCTCTCATCTCATAACGGAAATCTTTGGCTCCAGCCTGCGAGTGAGGGGATACTCCCTGTCTCACAAGCTCTTTAAGAGCAAATCACTCACTTGTTGCAGACTTGTGGGCCTCTGTCCTTCCACAGCCCAGAAGATCAGGGCAGAGAGAGAAAAGCCCAGTGCAGACAGGAAAGGAGAGGCTGGCTCTGAGGCCTTGTGGGGTAGACGGTGGTGGGGGTTTGAGGGTTAAGGTAGGAGGGTAAAGGGGGTACCTGGCTGGTGGCTGACTGGGATGGGGGTTCATTTTTTTTCATAACAACAGCGAATACCAGGCTTGTTTGTTCAGTATTTTTGTGGATAAGATGGCTTCTTTTTTGTGTGGTTTTTCAGACCTGTGCAAACTTTTATTGGCCCTGTGTTGGATTTGGGGCAGGAAACCAGAGTTAATGCCTCTCTCCTACTTCAAACGGATGCCAGGAGCTTTTAAATGTCAGGGGGAGGCAGCCCTGTGCATAGAGATGCACCTGGAAGTGCAGCAGGAGCCCAGCCGAGCCCCTCTGTCTCTCTCTCTGTCTCTCTCTCCCTCTCTGTCTCTGTCTCAGTCTCTCTCCCGTCTTATCTGAGGGGCTGGAGGTGGCTGGATTCAAAGTGCTAAAGCAGAACAGATGCCCACACATACACGCACATACACACACACACATACACACACACGCACGCACATACCTGTACACACACACACACATACACACACACACACATACACACACACGCACGCACATACACAAACACACGTACATACACACACACACACACACTCTCTCTCTCACTCACACACACACACACACACAAACAAACACACACACTCTCTCTCTCTCTCTCTCACACACACACACACACACACACACACACACCACCACTACCACCACCATCACCACCACCACCACCTTTTTGGTTTAAGATGTCCAGTTTGATGGTTAACAATACATTCTGGCATTATCAGTGCCAGACCTTAGGATTCACTTTAAGTTTATGTCAGTGAGTATTAAAGTAAGGTTGCTATTTTAAGGATAAGCAGAGTATTGGAGCAGAACATTGTGGCCAAGATGGCATTCATTTATATTAAGGGGGGAAAAATGACTGCCACAGAATAGGCACCATAAGCATATTCAGTATAACCTTTTGATGGGAACGGGCAGAGGTTTTCTGCAAGTGGACGAGATGAAAAGGCTGTGACTGATGCGTCTGTCGACAGTGCGGTCGTTAGTGTGAGCTGTTGATCAACGCTATGACACCCAGGGTTTGAGTTTGGGAGCGCAGAATCCGATCCAAACTCCATTTTAACGTCCTCTACTGTACGCCTCGCTTGCTGCAGGCCGGGCTCCAGATGCTGGACAGCTAGCGCGCTGCAAAGTATGCGTGCGATGCCATTAATCACTGCTGTCTGATTAGGGAGGTTGGGAGTAAACGCAACAGTAGTGCGGTCTCTGGATCGCTTGTACTTTCTTTCACAGTGGACGATGCTGCTTTATAACCTGGGGTTTAGAGGACTGGGGTGAGATGAAGTCCAAATGGATGGGAAGACCTGGGATCCCACGATAAATCCTACAGATCAACGGAACGATAAGCTGGAAAGGTTAGGAGTCATAAGCTATTGCTTAGGAGACTGGAGATAAACCTCAAGAACTTGTTTCGGGTTATCACCAGTCTTAGGGAGACTTGGGGTTTCCATGCCATAGAGAAGAGAGTGCCTTTTTTAAGAGGGGAAAAATTATATCAGTGCCACCATTGTTACACTGTTTTAAGACTTAAATGTTTTGGAAATCATCCTAGGTGTCCAATAGAGCACACTATGGCACAATAGAGTGATGAAATATGTTGTATGATTGAGTAGTTGTTTGGGTACTTGAGCGTCGGTCACAGTTATATGCGTGTGTGTGTGTGTGTGTGTTGAGTCTGTCTGTCATGGGCAATTTCAAAGTTGGCCGTAACAAATGATGAACACACCCCGGCCTCAACCCATCCACCCTTCGCACCACAAAAAATATGAAGAGTACAAGAATTCCCCCTTCCTCTGTAGAGGAGGACCCTCACAAAAATAGGCATATTTTAACAACCCAACTCTTTTTATTGCGTCTTCAGACCACATAGAAGACAAACATGGAGGTTTTTTGGCAAACAGAGGACTTGCCCCTCGCCCCCACACACACACACACACCCAAGAAATGTGCTATACATCTGTATGTGGCAACCATCTTCGCTCCATAAAGTTCAGCGGCCAACTCTGTTTGTCTGTGAGTCTATTGGTCGAGGGTGGAGAGTGAGGAGGACAATGGGAGTAGGAGAGCCAGTGTGGTCGCCGACGTGTTTCTTCACGTGAGCGTGAACGCCGATGGATAAGACTGGAGTCGAATCCAACAACAAACGGGGCCAAGAAAAAGAATTACATTTCAATGCCTTTGTGGGCAATACCAAAAATAAATGTAGGAAAGTTCATAAACCATCTGTAACATAACAACGGGACTAAGAATTACAGTTTTTATTAGATTATTACTAACCTTGAGGTATCAAACTTGAACCCGTTCCACACAAACATGAAGCTTTTGGCTATTGTATGTGGCGTCCTTATGCATTATGTCCTTTGCCTTTTGTTTTGTGCCCTTTTATTTAGTATAAAGTAAAGGCATAAAGATGTTTAAGGCAACAGTCAACGGTAATGGTGTGACCGTGGTTGTAGCGGAACGTTTGACCACTATCAATTAGCCGTACCTCTCCCTTCCACAGTGCCCATTCCTCTCATTCTCTGACAATTGCTGAGCCACATTCTGTTGTTTTCCTTCCAGATCTTTCTTTTTTTCTCTCTCTTTCTCAGAAAGAAAAAAAAAAGTGGGAGAAAGAGTGAGAGAGATGAGGGTTTTTTATGAGACGTGTCATGACTGGAGTGGGTGGGGTTGAGTAGGGTGTGGGTAATTGAGAATCCTGGGATGCCTTTCTTCTCTCGCCAGAACCACTGTTTATGGGAGCTTGAAGTGAGTCAAGTTGTTTCCTCTCAAAGCCGTTATTACATGTCCCTCTCACCCCTCTCTCTCCTCGCTCTTGCTGTGCCTTCGGAGGGGCCAGCTGAGTCCTGATCCCCTGATCCTGATCCAAAAATGCAGAGCCCAGAGCACCACTGATGGGCTATCGCTCTCGGTCGATACCTGCCAACTGCATGGAGATTCCAGTGCACTCATGTGGTAAATGACTGAGAAACACCTGTCAGTCAAAGCGTTAGCTTTTGGAGATTTCACTAGACTGCAATGCATTTCATGTCAAGGGAAAAGCTAATATGACATGCTGTTGCTTTTGTGGATACCTTTTTCAATTCTTTTTCAAGAATAAAATGAACAGGATACAAATCATCCTTAACACACACACAGGCAACATACACACAAAGAGCCTCACCACACACACACAGGGACACTAGACATGCACTCCCACTCCCCAAACCCCTGTTTCCCTCAATGTGAAGTCCTGTCTCCCTTCAGAAGTCCTGTCTCCTCTTCTGTGGTCTTCCTATGGTGGGTTCCACATGACCACCTAATTCCTCCCCAGCAGACAGGAGGTCAGAAGTCGGGTCAGCCCACCCCAACCGCCACACCCCCACAGTCCTGGTGATCCCATATGCCAGCCAAACCACTGTGTCTCTCGCTCTCTCTCTCTCTTTCTGCCTAATAAGCTTATGGTGATCCCTTGAGGTTTGACCATAAGACCGGATGCTGAATTCCTCCTGTGACGGCGGTGATCAGAGGTGGCTTTAGGGATGGCACATTACCCACATACTTCCCTTCTCATCGCTGAACTGAGCTGGGTCACGCATCGCTGGGTCATCGCTGTCTGGTGGAGGTGTGTGTGTGTGTGTGTGTATGTGTGTGAGTGAGACATATCTTGTATTCTTACATATGACCAAAAGTGCTTTGATGTTCTTATCAAAGTCGTTTTTCACACTGATTTCTCTGGGCAAAAAAATGCAGAACTGAAGTTCAATGTTTTCTACTAATTCAAGGGAAAACTATGAGCATGAAATGAAAGAGAGACAGAAAAGCATTGACTGTAACTCCCTGCTTCTGCCAGTTCTGCCCTCCATGAGGATAATCAAAAGATGAGTGGTAAGAGCTAGAGAACTATGCCACTCTGCAGCACTGACTGCAATACAATGCAATAAATCAAGAGTCTGGTCTCTGCCGTATGTCTTTCTGAAACCCCTCGGTATGTACCTTTGACCTTGGCCAAGGTTATGCATGTATCATATTATGTATACACCAAATTAAGTCCAGTGGATCAATCATTTGAATCACCACTACACTGTATAGATTTCTGAGGCATTATCAGTTTCAGGATTAGGCTGATGTTGTCCTGGTCCGGTTGCCTCTCCTTTTTCACAAAGTGAAACAAAGAGAAAACTTTGACATTGATTTACTGAGCTAACTGACCGTTAAGGGTGAGTAAGACCCAAGTCTCAACTTTCTGCCTTTCCCATGAAAAATTATTTTTATGGGACAATTTCGTGTGATCCACCCACCCATAGAAAATATGGATAGTGCATTAGTATCTACCAAAGCATGAAGTCATAACCATTGAATGACATTGTAAAATATATCAAATTATATTCTGCAATACAGTCATTACTCTGACCAAAACAACTACAACTAGATGTACCGCATAGCGGTACAAAATATGACCGCCGCTCAGTCCTGTACATCCGTTCCGCGAAAATAAATCACACTTCAATTTGTCTCCATATTTTACTCCATCCCCCACTCTTGAAACTTTTGTGTATGCTTGTTTGGCATGCCTGAGTGTGTGTGTGTGGCTGCACAGAAAGTACCCTACTGGTGCTGAAAAGGTGAATAGATTGTAGAATAGCCAAAGAAGATGTAGAATTGTTATAAAACCTTTAAAATCTCTAAACAATCACAAGTAGGGCAGTTCATCACAGTTCATCCATTGCAACTGGATTGATGAAAGGTCACTTACACCTGTAGGCTACATTGTATTTGGGAAAAGCAAAAGGTATCAGCATAATGTTATTTATTTATTTATTTTTTATGTATTTATAAACAAAAACATCTCTGTCAGTTCCATGCCGTTTTCAACAGCTATCAAAAACAAAGGTCATTTTTGGATGGATGGATTTTTTGTGAATGTTTCTTCTTCTACATAAGATTTTAGTCATCTTTAGTTCATGTAATACTTTATTGTCAATGCACAAATTAAGTAACAGTAGTCTGAAACGTTATTGTTAATGCACAAATTAAGTAACAGTAGCCTAGTCTGAAACGAAATGCTGTTTTACATCTAACCAGTGGTGCAAATAACTGACATGTCCAAATGGGCCTTGATGAAATGCGTCGCTAGACTGTTCATACATTTTAACGGGACAAAGTTGAAGAGCTTTTGTCCGTTATTGTTAGTGCAAATATAGGCTGATTCATGTTCCCTTGCATTGTTTAACTGAGGTCCATGGCTAGTCTGGCTTTCATCAGACCAAGCTCAATCTTTTAAGAAATCAAAAAATAAATAGGGGGCAGATCAGGCTGGGTTCACCCAGCCTAGTCCATAGGCACCGATATTGTTTAATTTTCCGATTGAGATATACACGCTCTGGCTATTCTAAATGCAAAAATGCATCAGGGAGTTATGACAAAACGGTAACTAACAAACTAGATCCTAATAGAAAGTTGTTAGCTTCCCTAAGCTACAGGTAGGATTATAAGGTAGGCCTATTGACAACATAAATTGTCAATAGGCTATGCTGGCGACACAAATAAAATCTCCTTTGAAACCAATGGCTTACGCCTTACAGTATCAAGCCGGACTTAAACTGTCATATCGTGGCGAAAAGTTGTAATAACATTCACGCAGCTCCATGAGTCAAGGAAAGCCTTGAATGCAGTAGCCACTTCTAAATGGGACCCACTACACAGTAGCTTAAGGTGTTTTGCTAAAGCAGCCATAATGAAATGAAGGTGTCATTGTTTGGATACTTCACACACACGTGCTTTTTAATTTCACAGACTACAACTACCAAGCTGTAATCAAAGCACATGGATTCCCCTCTCACACCCTGCACGCACTTTAAAACAAAATAATCAGGCGTCTCAGTCTCACGCATGTATAGGCAAAACTGTATCAGACCGGGTGTAACGTTGGTAAATCTTCCATTGCACAGAATGATTTTGTAGCACGATGCAATAAATGACAGTCGAAAGATACAAACAGTGCTGCTATACATTTGCTTGGTATAACCGCATTTATAGTTTTCTACAAATGCAATAAATCAAATGCCTCCATCACTCAACCAACGCTAACGGTAACATTACCTAGGTCCTTATTGATATTACAAGATTAACGTACCTGCAGTAAAAACCAAGCATGTCCGATAAACATCCTCAGATTTATTTCGGCTTCAAGAAGAAATGGGAATTACACTTCATGTGAACATCGTCCTATCCTTATTAGATGTTCGCCAAGTGTAAATTACAGTCCTTGTATGAAGCGTCCATTGTTTTTTCCAACCCACTTTTAACTTCCAACAAAATTACGTCTCACTGCAACGATGCGCCATCTAGTGGACAAACGACTACTTCTCGCCAATACTGAAAATGCAGCCATGATGATGATGATGAATATTTATTTTGGCTTTCTTTTAATCCTACTGATTTTCATTTTTTACCGGGGGGGGCAAATCACAAATGAGTGATTATGAGCCAGGTTGATGTGGGCCCTTGAGACCAACATACCATAAAAGATTCACAGAGAACTGTGTCTGCCCTACCCTCCTTTCGGGGGGTCCAGTCCAGCGGGGGGGCTGCAGATGAAAACGAAAAATGACGGTTCCATGCTATCCATGTGGGGGTACATGCTCACCAAGTTTTGTGTACCCCGGTCTTTCAGTGTCCCGGGAATCCTTGTTGGTGTACGTCACTAAATGTACACATAAATTATTTTTATTGTAAGGCCCCCATGAACGAAAGTACACAAAACTTGGCATGCATTCAGAGGGTGTCATAATGATCCTACACTTTTAATTTCGTGCAGTTTTGACCTTGTCAGCCAGAGATATTGAGATGAAAACACCCTAATTTTTTGCTTTTTTAATTTTTTAACTAGGTGGCGCTATACATGAAATAAGTGGTAATGGGATGGGTTGACATGCCCCTTAAGACCAACATACAAAAAAGGTGGACCTCCTAGGCCATACGGTTCTCGAGATATTCACAGAAAACTGTCTCCGGCCACCTACAGGCCAGTTGGTGTATAGTAACATAAATTAATTTATTGTGTGGCCCCCCATGAACGGAATTCCACAAAACTTGGCGTGCATACAGAGGGTGTCATAATGATCCTACACTTCCAATTTCGTGCAGTTTGACTATGTTAGGTCACAGATACCTTCAATTACACCACCTCATTTTACTTTTTTTGTGTTTAACTAGGTGGCGCTATACATGAAATGAGTGGTTATGGAATGGGTTGACATGGCCCCTTGAGATCAACATACAAAAAAATGGTCCTCCTAAACCCTACGGTTTCGGAGATATTCACAGAAAACTGTGTCTGCCCTACCCTCCTTTCGGGGGGTCCAATTCAGCGGGGGGGCTACAGATCAAAACGAAAAACGATGGTTCCATGCTATCCATGTGGGGTTACATGTCCACCAAGTTTCGTGTACCCCGGTCTTTCAGTGTCCCGGGAATCATTGACGGAAATTTGGGCATGCGAAAAAGAAAAAAAAAAAAAAAAAAAAAAAAAAAATCTGACTAAACCTACATGACCGCCGCTTCGCTGCGCGGCGGTCATAATTACACTGAGCACAGATATGGAGGGTGCCACAGTACTGGGGTGCCATTTTCATTGCTTTAAAAACAACATGATATGTAAAAGTCAAATATGATACAAAACATTTGATTTAAAAAAAAAATCATGCACATGTTTACATTCATTGAAGCAGAGGAAACAAATACCTAACACTAATCCCTATGGTAACAGGCACAGAAAGGGTCACAAAAATAAGACACAACATAAAGCATGGACAAAGAGAAACAAGGCAACAGAAAGAAGAAGAAAGAATGAAAGAACAAGGGACAAAGAGGAAGAAAAAGTTGGAGACAAGAAGAAGAGAGGACGAGAAGAAGGGGAAGAAGTTATGCAATCCTCTTGCTCAGCCTGCTGTCTGTCATCTGGAGACTGCAGTGTAAACTCCTGTGCTCCGGGGGGCGCTAACAGCAGCAGTAGCATCAGCAGGCAGCTCCTGGACAGGAGGAGGATTAGGAGGAGGTCTGCGCAGGACGACGATGTGGGCAGTGGTCTGGTGGCGGAGCAGAGCCTGGAGCTCGTCCTCTCCGCTGCCGACCACACTAACCCCGTTCACCTCCACCAGCCTGCGGGGAGCACCAGCACACAGACAGACAGACAGACAGACCGACATCAGCACATCTGCACCGCCGCCATCTCTGACCACTACCATCTCCGCCACCACCACCACCACCACCACCACCACCACGCTGAAGCCCCCGTGCCCAGAATAATCTGAGTTCTAATAATCTTTGCAGCTCACGCAGGGCAGCGTTGCCAACCAACCACAGGAGCTCGCTCACATGCCAACACTGGCCATGCCTACTGGACAGACATGGACGGATGCGTGCATGGCTTTGAGACCACAGTGATGGAGACATGCCCTTTAAAAGCCCCTGAGGAGGCTGCCTCGCTAACAGTTCTGTAGGGACTTTGGGAAGAAGCCATGTTACCTGAGAGGAAAATTTCCCTGTGGTTCAAATTAAGATATCAGCTCAAGCATTGGAACGCATGAAAGCATATTATTATGTGCATTAACAGCCATGCAGTGAGCATAATATCAAAGGGCTTAGCCGTAAAATATCTCTGAAATATTAATGCATCGTTTTAAAACAGACTCTCAGCCCATTAAACATAGCCTTCGTTAGTTTTTATTTATAGCCTTCCATCAGTAAAGAATGGAGATTAAAAGGAGGGAAAAATTAAGGCTTTGTATTTTTTCATTGACTGTGAAAAGAGGGTTGGCAGGGATTGTCTGATTAGTAACCAAACACACACAGTTACGTTCAAAAACGCTTTGTGGTGTCTGGGTGGCTCCTGTCTCAAGGAAAGAAAAAACATGCCCTCTTGTTCATTTCTTTTAGTACTGAATGTGTGTGTGTGTGTGTGTGTGTATGTGTGTGTGTGTGTGTGTGTGTGTGTGTGTGTGTGTGTGTGTGTGTGTTTGTGAGTGTGTGTGTATGTGTGTGTGAGTGTATGTGTTTGTGTGTGTGTGTGTGTATGTGTGTAAGTTAGTGTGTGTGGAGGTGTGTGTGTGTGGAGGTGTGCGCGTGCATTACTCTACAGTATAGTACATGTGTATGTGTACATTGTGTGCTGCACAGCACTAACAATGCCACAACTGTATATTATTCTTGTTTTATCTATTGCTACTCACACACTTCAGCGTCCAAGTTTTACGTTTCAGTGTTTTCCTGTTATGGTCTCTGCTGCTGACAAGTTTCCATGGCAACAGGGGAAAAAACTGGAACGAAGCATGAAGTGCTCCTCAACACTGGAAACTTTGGGAAGTGATGCTCCTGAGCCTTTTTTTTTTTTCAATTTATTTTATTTATTTTTCACAAAGTCCAATCAGAAACTTTATTTATTCAAGTTGCCCTTATTCAAACCACCTCATCATCAGGACAAATGTTAATTTGACTCTATGTTTTGACTACATGGAAAAAAAAATGTTAATTCACACAGATAACCTCAAAGCAGCTGAAGTAATAGTAACAATAACAAAAATAACCCAAAGGGCACTCAGTTAGTGAGTACAATTCTAACAAATGTGGAAAAAAAAATGTGTGGATGTAATGTAAATGTAATGTAAATGAAAATGTAATGGGGTATTCCTAGCGCTGTACTGCACCCCTTCAGCAAGTTTCATAAGAATTGCCCCCCCCCCTTTGTCCTGCGGACAGACAAACAAAACCTTATTGGCGGGGGTAATTACAATCTTTATTATCCTCCATTGCGTGTAGCTGAAAATATTTTACTGGTAACAGTATCGCGACTATTTGCAGTATGTATGTAATCAGTGAGGATCAAGGGCAGTCTGAGACCCTACCTGTCGCTGACACAGAGGTGGGACTCCTCCAAGCGATGCACCACCACCAGGCCTTGTCCCCTAATGAGCTGGACGGTGAAGCCGAAGCCATCTGGCCCCTGCGTCTCCTGGGTGGCCACCAGCATGGCGGGGGACTGCAGAGACACCAGCTGGCCCAGAGTGGAACGTTGTTTCCTCTCAGCCTTCTCCTCCTGAGTGCATCACACAAACACACACACATGCAAAAACACACACACACACACACACACACACAGAGTACATATGTATTGTTGTCATATGAGACATGTACACATACATGCATACTTGTGTACATACACACACACTGCCGAGCACACGACATATATAATCAAGAGCAGTGAAATGCTGGAGGCTCTCATTTAATAGCGTACAACTGAAGAAAAGCTTTGCTTTTAAAGCACCACTCTCCAGGTGATAAAACTGGCATGCCCTGTGATCAGGCTAGTGCAGTAAAATGGCCCTTATTATCTGTGCAGTCAGCGAGATTGAGACAGAACCACTGAGGCTGCCTTTCTTCTCCTTTATTTCTCCAAGGTAGGCCGGCCAATCCCATTCCACTGCACAAAGGCATCTTCTCAACCTTCTCTCAAGTGTGAGACCATGCACTGGAACCATGAGATGAATTCCGATTCTTTTACCTCCCAGGCCTAGGAGGCATTCAAGCCTAAGTCACTTGATCCAAGTCAGTGGTTCTCAAACTTTTCACAATGAGTACCACCTATCACCATTATGACCGGCATTAAAATACAATAGTGTAGGGCAGTTTAACTACATATTTTACATTGTACATACTGTTTTGCGTCAGGTCAAGAAAGTCAAAAACTAGTTGAAATTTAACTTCAGTGATTGTGTGTTATACATATTTTGTATATTATATGTATATTATGTATATTATACATATTTTGATATAATTTGAAGTGTTTATTTTGTCTTTATGAAAAAACATCTTGGAGACTCCGGGAGTACCACTAGATAGAGTCTGCATACCACCAGTGGTACCCGTACCACAGTTTGAGAATAACTGATCTATATCACATTACTTTACCTGGTTTCAAAAATAGTGTGTGTGTTTACTTAAAGAAAAGAAATTAAAGAAATGATTGTAGTTGTGAATAACTCTTTACACAGTGTTGTAGCATTAGCTTGCTGTTAGCTCTTGTGGAAAGACTGTTAAAACTTTCAAGGTGTGAAAGTAAAAAAATGGCAGTAGACATGATGTGTTGAGAAGTGTTACAGTCCCTCAGTAATATGCAAAAAGCTGTGTAATGGCACACCTAATGAGGCAATATTTTAGCCAAGATGACCCGTGTTGGCCTTCAGTTGACTTATTCCATTAAACCATTGCCTTGAGCATGCAAAGTCCCATTTGTTTGAGAGTGTCAAGGCTTTTCCCATTTTTCACAAGTCCATTAAGCTAAAGGACATGTGATCTCTACTTGCTGGCACAAGTGAAGATAACTGTTTAAAAAAAATGCATTCCTTATTCAATAGACACAGACAGACCTACAGTATATTGTATGTCAGCAAGACACAAGTTGTAATAAGCCATGTTTGAGACACAAACGTTTGTTTTGTCTTCACAGGCTTACCTGTGTCTTCCCCCTATTCTATCTGAGGGCAAATCTCCACACTAGCAGAAAAAGTCATTGCCTGAACACAAGTGTTGGCATCAATCTTAAAGAGACAAGATCAGGCACATGGTGTCCCTCACCACAGGTGAGTTTTGTGTTCGGTACAGCATCTGTTGACTTCATGTCCCGCCTCAAGCCAGTTCCCAGCACTGGAACAGGTTACTGCCAAGCAGGGAACACTTCCTGAATCCTTCTCAGGTGATAAGGACATGTGTGTGTGTGTGTGTGTGTGTGTGTGTGTGTGTGTGTGTGTGTGTGTGTGTGTGTGTGTGTCCACTGCTATCAGGTTTCAGAGTGATGAGCGGATAGAGCTGGTGAGGCCTGTCCAGGGTTCCCACTCTAAGTCAAAAAAATTCCATGACTTTTCCCTGACTTTCCCTGACAAAAAACCTGAATTTCCATGACTTACTATATAATGAATGGCACAATATACCGACCAATGATTTCAGAGCAGCGCGTAGCATTCAAGAATCTTACTTTTTTAGAGCTAGAGATGAATAAATGGGCATTGAATAAACAAAGTTGGGCAAGCAGTAAAGATAATAACCAGATATAAACCAATTATGCATGGAAATATTTGTATTGATGTATTTTGGCAAGTAAATTTTAAACTGCTACAACAAAATTCCCTGATATTCCATGACTTTGCTAGCCTGGAAAATCCAGACCCTGGTAATCTAGAAAGATTAAGGGTCTGGCCACGAACAATGTAATGGCCCAACTTGAGGGGCGGCAACAAGCATGCATTTAAAAATATCACTGCACGCAATTGGATAACACTAGACCATGTTTAGTCTGAATGATTTCGGACTTTGACGCAATCGGATAACACTACGACCAATGTGTACTGTCCTCCAACGTTGCAGCGCTGTCTTCATCAATTTAGCTGGTTCCCTGGAATGCAAGGGGAAAAAGTAACATGCATCATTGCTCATTGCCAGAGTGTCTCGCAGAGACAATTCCATTGTGCTCTCGCGAGAACTCTGGATTTCCAGGGTATGACTTTGCCCCAAAAATGATAAAATTCCCTGACTTTCCATGTCTGGAATAGACTTTCCAAAATTCCATGATATTCCAGAAATTCCATGACCCGTGGGAACCCTGCCTGTCCTGCTGGTATGTGATGTGAATGCCTCGTAGCATAGGCTGCTAAGGCCCCCCCAACAGACACACACACACACACACACACACACACACACACACACACACACACAGAGAGAGAGAAGCCAGATGGGGATCCCATAGAGGAAGCCTGGTGGAAACACCTTATGGGAGACACACAGGAAGAAGAAACATGCGTTTCATCTTCGTGTTTGAGGCTCCCATGCATCCAGAAGAATGCACTCTTTAATATATATATAGCTTATGAACCACGGAAAGCCATCAAAAGGCAGGTATAAGGGGGCAAAATGACATCTTGATGCGCTTGGTCAACTTTGATTAACTACTAATGCTAAATAGTCCTCTTTAGTATGCCAGTCACACAGTAAGTACTGACAACAATCAACAATCTTCTTGAATGGAACAGTATTTAGCCGTTATTTGCTTTTATAATGTATTTAGCCAGGCTAATGGCTCAATGACTTAAAAGACAGGGCCTATTTATGGAGCTTTTTCTTTCCTTTTGGCATCCCTTCTTCAGGGAAGTAACACAAACCCCAGACAAGCCAAGGAGTCTGTTATGCAGGAGAATGGCTTCCAAGGTTAGTTAGAGAAGTGTGGCTGCTAGTGATGATAAAAGTATTACGCTGTCAGATATAATAATGGGTTTAGCATGGGCTTGGGTAGCGATAGCACGCATCCTAATGCTAACCCTATGAATCATCATGTGCTCCGTTACGAGCCAAAACCTGCCGCAAGTATTAGCTTTCTAATCTTTTCGCCACCGGATCTATTCAACACAATCACCATCAGGACACCAGGACCAGGGAGTAATCAAAGCAGGGCTAACTTCGGGGAGCTCCAGAGCTCGACCACAATTGCTGTATCTCGACCACCTTTCCCATGGGAAGGGTGAAACCCAACTCTACTCCTTAGCCACGGGTACCTCCGCCGTCCAACATAAGGAGTGGAGCGAAGAGTACTTGTTTAGAATTTGAGTCCATTTAAAAGAGGGGGAAGGTGGGGGTGGAGGGTGGAGGCGGAGGGGGAATTTTGCACAATTTCCTTCCAGGGCTGGTCTGTAGGCCTAGGTCCTGTGTCTACCCAGTTTCTTTTTTTTTCTTCTTTTTTTTTAAGGCAGCCAATATATAATAATTTCCGTCAGTTGTTGTCCTTCTCCTCTCCCTCCTCCTACCACATTCCCTCCCTTCCTACATCTTCTGGCCTCTTCCACTGATGCTCGCCAGCTTTGATGGATCCTCGAGATTAAGCCAGTGATGAAATATTTCCTTATTGTCTGTAATCTAGTGCAAATAAACGGCAGTCTGCTCCTTATTAGGCTTCCAGCTCCATTAGTTTCCCAGACTGCTCCACGGTCTGACCCGCGCGTTAACTCTGATTAGGTCATATGATAAACATTAGCACGGCCGCTTTTCCCACAAACTCAGCACCTAAAGACCATAGCCCCAGGGCGGCAACGTGACACGGAGGCTTTTCAAAGCTGAGCCGCGTGTGTCCTTTCATGGCACCTCGTTAGTCCGCTCTGATGGGATGAAAGAACCACATTAAAAAAAGAAGGGGTGAGGCTAGGAAAGGAGTCTCCCATTGGGACATACAGATAGCTGTAAACACGCTAGTAGAGGTCCCACAAGCTCTTGTTCCCACCTTTACGGCTTTTGTCAGAAGTGTTTAAAACGGTTGCCATGGTTACGGTCACAGATGTCCAGAGACGGAATCTCTAATAAGTTCCGCTAATAGATAGCGCATGTCCTGATCAGAGGCTTTGCAAAGTGTGCATTGCAAAGTGCTTTTGTCCACGGAAAACAGTTAATGAGTTGCAGCATATTTTTATGGGGTGAAAAACATGATATTAGTCAACTAGGAAGACTCTATTAAAGACTGTGCATACCATAAAGAATTAATTAAACATACGAAAAAAACATGACATGACTTGCAATTACATATTTTAACCAAGGATTATTAATGCTGATTACTGAGTCAAAAATTAATGTTTGATTGTACTACGGTACCTTGACCTGACATTCCTCGAGGGCTACCTGAAGATGAGCCAACTGGCGATTCAGGTGAACTAAGGTGATCTCCTCTTGAAACACATGGCAGTTCAGTCTCATCTTCTCCAGCAAACGCACTTCCACCCTCCTGCAGAGTTGAAAGAACATATCAAATTATTCCCCTTCATGCCTGTCGCCATTCTTTCATGACACTTGAGTCAAACTGGCTCTCTGTCTCCTGACGTACATCACCCGCAGCCACCTCAGCTATTGTTACACATCAAACCCTCACTGAGATGGATTCGGCGTATAAATGATTCAAAGGCACATTGATTAGCTTCATATGGACATCTGTGCCCGTTTCCCCTGGTGCTCAGGGGAAAGTTGATTAATGGCTCTGCGGCAGCAGTATGTGTGTGTGCCCAAGGGAGGTCCGGTTTTCAGTTACTTATCAGGTGATTAATGTGGGACCCAGAGTGGTGGGGAATGATTTCCCTTTGTTTCATTTTTAGACATGCCTGGCTGGTATCTGTAGAGTAGAGCCCTATGCGTACAAACAAAAACACCCAATAAATCCTGCCTGCTCCGGGGCAGTGATTGAACAACGAGGCGCTGGGAAAACATGTTGTATACACTTCTGTGTCAGCTCCAATACTTCCTCTGTGGATTTTATCAGTGAAAGATCTTTTTTTCCCTCCTTCTGCTGTTTGGATACAACTTGTACGGGGCAATGTTCCTGAATTATATTTAACATGATAACTTTTAACGTGTCAACTGGAAATATTTCCCTGACTAGTAAGTTGATATGGGCTTTTCTCTTGATTAAAAGCATTTACAGACAGTCAAACAAACAGTGCTCTTTTTGTCAAGTTCAGTGAACATTCTAACAAAAGATTTTGTTCCACAGCAATTTAAGGTTCTAAAATTCCATGTTGACTTCAATGAGCCCAGATAGAACGTTCATTTTCCCGTCACTCCGGTGTGACGATATGTGCTGAAGGGGAAGAACTCCGATATTTACACACAGTCCCAGGCCAAGCCAGACTTTAGTCTAAAAAACATGTTGCTTCACCACGAAATGGAGTGCAATTTGATTGGCTGTTGAAGTGTTCTGTTGGCTGTTCTGTGTATTGATCCTTTAACATGCCAACTGGATTTGTTTTCCCTGACTAGAAAGTTGATTATGAATTGTATCTATGTTTCGTCCTATATTATCACTACATGTGTAGTTGGCACATTCATTAATTCCCTCCCTCTCCATCTCAAGCCAGTGTGTGGTGAATGTTCTGGTGTATAATGGCTGCCGTGCATCACCCAGGTGGGTGCTACATATTTTTTTCAGTCTATGGTGCTACACCACCAGCGCAACACATTGGTGGTGGTTAGTCAGGTTCCCCTTTCACTGTAAACTGTTTTGGTGCCATGATAAAGCACTAGGCTTGTAGTTGGAATGCTTTACCTCCTTGTATTCAGTAAGGTCTGTTTATTTGGATAAATGGTTTGTCATATTTTGAGTCAAGAGTTTGTGAGACATTCCACCGGTGTGGAGATGGATGCAGAACTGTATCCATAATATTATATTATGTAATAGCAGCTAGCCACTAGCATCATCGGAAAGCTGAGGTTGCGCACTTTGGTATGAAGTGCATGTTTCTTTCTCTCTCTAGTTTTGACTGTTGAATTTTGTCTGAAAAATTAGTTCATTTGAAAAATTTGTCCATTAGTGTTATTATGTGATAATAGGCTATTTTATGTCATGTTCTTGAAAAAAGTCAAATTTGGCTATATTTCCCCATAGCAGTCTGTTCTCTTTAACATTTTTAACAGGCAAGTCATTTTGTTCAAAAAATCTAAATTCATGAGTAATACAAGGTGTGGCGTGTGAACTGGTTGAATTGCATGTCTCTCACGCCCATTGCGTGAGACTTGAGAACCCTGGCTTTATAAATGTAAGTTGTTATTGTTGTTGTTGTTGTTTTGCATTATAGTTAACTCTACAAACTCTGATTCAGTCTGACTATAGTGGCCATACCTGTGCGTCCTGTGTATGGCCACCGTGCTGAGACTGTCCTTCAGGGCCTGGAGCCTCTGTCTCTTGTCCTGCAGGGAGCTCTGTGTCTGGGCCAGCTGCTCCTCCAGTTCCGCGCTGCTCAGGCCCTCTGTGTCTGGCTCCGCGTCCATATTCCGTAGCTCACCGCAGAAGGCCACCAGGCCATGATGAAGCTCCTGCACCTGCAGGGTCGAATCAGAGACAAAATGGTGGACAGGCTATGCCACTGGGTGTGTGCAGAGTTATGATAAACAAACCACTAATGTATCTGACTAAGAACACAGCATTGTATGTGGTGTGTTATTATATTTCATTTCTATCTGTGACGATGTCCTAAGGGGCTTGGCAGTCTGGAGTCATGTCACAATTGAAAGTTACCACAGTGAAATTGCAGAACAAAGACTACAGGCAGGATTGCATAATACAGTACCTCTTTGGTACATTGTATGCCATTTTTCCCCCTGAGAGAACTCATAAAATACCATAGATTACCTGCAAGATCACATTCTGAAGGGATTCCACCTGTTGGTTCAACTCTTGCAATTTCTCATCGTTGCAGCATTGTATCTGGTTTTCTACATCACAGTTGTTCATGACTGGACATGCTGGGGTCGAAGCTGAGAGCTCAGATTGTGTTGGTTTCTCCTTGAAAAGCATGCACAGTTTTTTGTAATTAGTGTCAAAAGGACAAACAGTCATCAATGATTCTGCAAAACGGATGATTGATTTTCATTTCATCCCAAAACAAAAAAAAAACACTTCCAAACATATGCGATTCATGTGAAAGGGCAGTTTCGGGTAGAACCGCATCCCTGTGATTATTCGCTCGGAGCACCATGGAAACAAGCAGAACTAGTTAATGCAATTTGGATTGAATTGAGAGAAACCAGGAGGAGATCGGATGGCTCTGCATCTGCATGCCAGGGCATAATGTTGCACAACCACATAAAAGGCATGGCCTCGAATATTGCCATTGCTCGCTGGCACCTGCTGAGTGCCAGCGCAGCCACACCTGTTTGATGCGAACCAGGAGCGTGATTGGGCCTGTCTATAAGGAGAAAGAGAGGCTCGCATGTGAAAGACCATTCACAGCACAGTGCATGCAGATGGTTGTTTTGCTCACTGAAATGGTTTGTTTTGAACGCAGCGGTCCTTGTTTGCTTCGCACACGGTGGTCTTAAGTGGTCAAGCTGCCGTGAAGCAAACACTTCAAAGGCCACAGGTGCCTCACTGAACTCCGAGCGCAAATGAGGCACAGGCTAATTCCTCCCTAATAGTACCCATCCACAGGCACATTTCCATCCTACGACGTCCCGTGTCACACAGACTGTGTGCCTGTGCAACTGGACCCGTATCTCAGTAATAAAAACTAGAAAATTATGTTGCAGGAAAAAAAAAGAAACTGTCAACAAAAAAAAAAAAACATCAGCGGTGGCTTTCAGATCCTGGATTGTGAGACAATAAAGAAGGCATTTCCAGTACCACTTGTCGAAATTATAGATAAGGTTGTTCATTCATTCTGTAGAATGGCACGTTGCAGAAAGTAATCTTTGGTGTGGTACCAAAAAAAAACTCTGGAGGAGAATGGGGTTCGATATCTATCTACGATGTAATTATGATAATTATGATAAGGGGTTTTGCCCTGGCATGGATAACAAGCCTTTACCTTTTTGCACAGAAGCAGCTCTATGAGTCGACTGTCTGTGCCAAGCACATCCCCAAGCAGCTGCTCCATGGGCAGCTCATCTGTACCAAGACAATAAAACGACAATGATAAAAAAACAACTAATAGCAAAAAATAAATGTGCAATGACTGAGCACAATGACAAAACCCCAGTATAAAATGTTTTGGAAGATTAATGAATAAATGTCAATGCCAATTAAATATACAGTATATGCAAATGTATAATCTTATGTGTCCCTAAATGAGAGCAATGGCAAAACCAGCACCATTATTTTTATTATGCATGAATAAAATAACAGCATCATTAACATATATTATGTAAATCCTAACCCTATCTTTGAAGTGTTCCCTTACCTTCCATGACCTTCAAGATGAAGGAGTCCTTCTCCTCCTCGCTTCCAAGCATTCTCAGGCACGACTCCAGCACTTTACACACTGCTGTGTCCTGGGGTGTCCGAAGGTGTACGATCTGCTCCGATGCACACACTGTCCATTTCAGAGAAACATTTAGCAACACGTAACATGCGTAAGGATGTATATTTCTCTTTGAAGATTTTAATAAACAAAAGCAGAATATTCATAACTTTGCTTAATATTATGTTTAATTACCTTTAATTGTTACTTCAATTAGCTGTGAGTTCCTCTGGGCAACAGCACTTCTTTGTCTGAGAAATAAACAGTATGTTACAAGCTGTGGCAGAAAAATAAAAAAAGAACAGTGCTTCATGTTGACTAAAGTTAGTCATGTTGACAAAAGGAACTTAAGTTACATTGTAAGTTATATCTCAACTGCCTTAAGGAGTACAGAGACATCACTAATAGTATAATGAAATGTTTGTACATAATACCCATATTTGTGGTACAAAATCATTACCCAGGTATGCATACTGAGCCACAATATTTGTGTTCAAGAGCCGCTTTTCTACAAAGTCAAATATTAGGACAATATGAGCATATTTGAATCTGTTTTCGTTTACTGCCGGCTTTATGGGCAAAATGGTACCACACCAATTATGCGCCACATTTGGATGCCATTTAACCATGACAAACAAGAAGAAACACAGAAATGCCTGTAGACAGTAAACAGAGCCCCTAGTTTCAAGCACGGGGTCAACTCACGTTTGTTTACGGAGAGAAAAGCCAATGATGCGTCTCCCTTACCTGAACCTGAACGAGCACTGGTTTAGATTGCTGACATGGGGCGAGGAGTGGGATCTGGTCATGGACACAAGGGCAGCTGTAAACTTCTCGACATTGTGCGGCCCAAACGCTGCTGTGGGAGAGAGAAAGATAGAGAGAGCGAGAGAGAGAGAGCACGGAAAAACAACGTCAGACATGACTGTGAGCATCACCATTGCCATCCATCTTCATTTATTCAATGACAAATGATATACTGTGCTACAGAGCTGAACTTTGTGCACAGTCAGCTGTTTTGGCACACGTGTGCATACTGTAGCTTAATGGTGCAATGGTTTTGGGAGTGTCCAGTTGAGAAGCATTCCTCTTGCAGTGAGGGAAATAGTGTTGCATTCATGCTGCTGACACTTACCTAGAAGCGAGTCCACTCTCTGAGAGGCCGTGTTGGGTGGATGAAGCTCCTCATAGATGGCAGATAGGAGCCTCTCTCTGTCGTCCAGGTTGGAGACCTGGAGGAGCTCTAGAGTGCTCAGGTCAATAGAGGCGATTTGAGAGCCACTGAGATGAGCTCCTGTAGCACACAGTCATGTTTAGTAAGAAAGAAAGTAAGTAAGTAATTTAACAATTAGAAAACAAATCCATACATTTAATTAGTCCACTGTTTAACTTTAACCAGATAAAATGACCATGGGCAATGATGACTCTCTTGGCATGAACCCTGCATAGTTGTTAGTGACAAAAACGGGTAGTTTAACTCAGAGGATGTAGTAAACCTTCTAATAGAATAGCCCTATGGCTTCATTTACCCTGCAAAATGAAGCCAAAAGACTCCTTCTATTAGGAGGTTTACCAGGTACCATGAGTTAATTCATCCTGGTTTGTCACGAATCCACTACCCATATTAGACCAATTGTGTGCCTTGCCAAAGTCCTATAGTGGAACTGCATCAGTGAGCATTTTCTTCCAGTTTTGTAAACAAAGCGAATAACAAGCCAAGCAAATTTAGTTCCTGTTTCAGATTATAAATCTTTTACAGTATACATCGGCTCCAAATATTCAAAACAGGGCTTACAACTCTGTTTACAAACCAAGGGCTGAAAATGTAATGTTTCGCATAATGTGGAAAGTGTTGACTGCCCCACGAGCTGTGGTGGGTAGTCCCCTTCCTTGCCAAGCAATCACAAGTCGAAGGGGCCCAGCCAGTAATCTGGCGAACGCCCACACATACTGCCCGCAGTGTGACAGATCAAACAGTGCATTCGAATGACTCTGGTGAGGAGACCGTCAGCAAGGGAGAGGCCAGGATCAGGACCGGGGCCGGGGCCAGCGGGTCCCTCCCTTGGCCGGGGCCGTGGGGAGCCACTGGGGCTTTTTCCCTTCACTGGTGGATGAAGGGAGGGAGGGGGGCAGCAAAGTCTTTACCTCTAATGAGGGGCAGGCACTGGTGGAGGCCGATGCTGCTGAACCACTGGCAGACTTCCTCCGTGTTGAGCTCGGCGAGAGCTTTGGCCCGTGGCCCGTTCAACGACTCCTAACAGCAGAAATCCCAAAAGCCATGGTCAGCAGACGGGCGTGTGTGAGCATACGCCCCAGACTCATTGACACATGGGCATACACAGACGCGCACACACACACACACACACACACACACACACACACACACACACACACACACACACACACACACAGACAAATACACACACACACAAACATGGAGAAAGAAGGAGAGAAAGGGTGTCACAGACACACACACAAACACACATAAATACAAACGCACAGACACACACACATGCATGTGTACACACATATACTATGTACGCTTTATGATATATTGTCTTTTGGGCTCCCACCGTCGATTTCAAGGCAGCGCTGCCTGGAAGGCACTAGGGTTAGGCAAGGGTTAGGGTTAGGTGTGGCAGCACTGCCTTGAAGTCGACAGTGGCAATGATGCCTTGAAATCGACGGTGGAGGCCCAAAAAACCATCAAACACAGTTTATACATATCCAGAAGGCAAACTGCTCCATCCTGCTTCAATGACTACCGCCCTGTGGCACTGACACCCATCATCATGAAGTGCTTTGAGCGGCTTGTCACGTCACATATCAAAGCCATTCTCCCCCCCACCCTGGACCCCTTCCAGTTTGCATACCGAGCCAAGCGGTCTACAGAGGATGCAATCTGCTCTGCCCTCCACCCAGCCCTCACCCACCTGGAAAAAAGAGACTCATATGTGAGATTGCTGTTTATAGACTTCAGTTCTGCATTCAACACCATAATACCACAACAACTCATCTGCAAACTTGACAAACTGGGACTCAGTACCTACCTCTGCAACTGGCTACTGGACTTCCTCTGTCAGAGGCCCCAAGTAGTGCGTGTTGGCAACAATACCTCAAGCAGCATCACACTGAGCACAGGGGCCCCCCAAGGCTCGTGCTCAGTCCGCTGCTCTTCACCCTGCTGACGATGACTGCACTGCAACCTACAGCAAAATCACATAGTGAAATTTGCTGACGACACAACTCTGGTGGGTCTCATCACCAAGGGCGGCCGAGACTCAATACAGGTTGGAGGTCGACCATCTGACCACGTCGTGCAGGGACAACAACCTCCTGCTGAGCGCCAGCAAGACCAAAGAGATTGTTGTTGACTTCCGGAGAGGTCACACCCAACACCTGCCACTGACCATCGGCGGTGCTGTGGTGGAGAGCGAGCAGCACCAAATTCCTGGGGGTGCACATCAGTGAAGACCTCTCCTGGACCACCAACACTGCATCACTGGCGAAGAGAGCTCAGCGCCGCCTGTACTTCCTCGCGGAAACTCAGGCGAGCAAGTGCTCCACCAGCCATCATGACCACATTCTACCGAGGCACCATTGAGAGCATCCTCTCCAGCTGTATCGCTGTGTGGGGGGGCGGAAGCTGCACTGAATACAACAGGAAAGCCCTGCAGCGCATAGTGAACACAGCTGGAAGGATCATTGGTGCTTCACTCCCCCCCTGAAGGACATTTACACCACCCACCTCACCCGCAAGGCGACCAAAATTGTGAGTGATGCAAGTCACCCCGCTCACAATCTGTTTGATCTACTGCCCTCTGGGAAGAGGTACAGAAGCCTGCGCCTCAAGCACTACCAGACTCACCAACAGCTTCATACACCAAGCTGTAAGGATGCTGAACTCTCTCCCTCCCTCCCCCCTCCACCCTCAGCTACATAACATCCTGGACATTGGACCCACAATGGCCGCCTGCACTACTCCACTTGCACACTTGCACACTTGCACACTTTACAACTTGGTGTTGTTGTCCTGAAAACACAACACTTCTGCTGCTCTTACATAACTTGCACCACTATGCCACTTTCTTTATTACTTAGGTCAAACAGAACTACCCAAGCCTTTTATTGGCCTGACTTTGCACTAGTATTTTATTGACTGTCTATGCACAATTTCAACCAAATTTTGCTGCTCTTATTTTTTCATTATTATATGTGCCCTCTTATTTACTTATTTACTTACTTTTTTGTTTACTTGAATGTTATGTTTGTCTGTGGACTTAAATTGGTAAAATATGTCTTGTCTTCACCGTGGGATAGTGAGAAACGTAATTTCGATCTCTTTGTATGTCTGGAACATGTGAAGAAATTGACAATAAAGCTGACTTTGACTTTGACAGAAGTGTTAAAGTCAACAATCAATTTCAAAATGCTTTAAAGGAGCATCATATAATCTTCACCATCAAATTAATTCTTTATTACTCTGTGGGTTAAGCACAATAACGTGCTGTATCTAGGCTGCTGGATCTAGGCTGCTGTATAGTCCACTGTAAAAAAAAGAAGGAAACATGAGATCATGCCAATTTCAGTTGTGTTCCTTACACAACATTTAATAACTGAAATGGATTTTTATCTCCTGTAAAACATGCCTTGTGCCAAAAAAGTCTTGGAAACGTCGCTAGTTGCGCGAGTAACCATTTGATCAGGGCTCTGTGGTCTGGCCAGTTGCCAAACTCTGGTGAATGTTCATGTATAATGGTGGAGCCTATCGTTAAAGAAAAGATTGTTGTTAGGAAGCAATTTCACTGACAAATACGCCCACTGCCCAATTCCACTGACTCGGCATGGCTTTACTCCATTTGGTGTTCTCTGTTATCAACATAATTAGATGACATAAAATACAGGTCAAAGGACACATGGAAACGCAAAAGGAAAAACGTGGCCCCAGTATCATTATTGTGCTAAATTTTACCGCCTACCCTTAAACTACGACCGTTTACACAGACATGGACTAGACTGATGCGATGCAGGTATCGACAGACACCAAACAGACAGTGAGGTACATGGCACATACATTTGTGTCAACATTTTTCATAGCTGAAGCCTTCAGTGTGTGTATCACTTTACACAAATTACATGAAACTGAACTGTCAAAAGTAAGTTAACTTTTGACATGTCACATGTGGTATTAGTTAGGCCAATCTTACCTTTCCAGCAAAATTTCCATTTTGGTCCTTTGATTGGGGTATATAAGATGCTGGAAAGGAATAAAAGACACACAATTATTTCTGGCAGTCATCTGCAACCATTTTGATATTTCAACGCAGTTGGTATTATTTCATTTGTTCCAGTCAAATTTGGTCCATTATTGGCACAGTTTGCGGTAGTTCGTTAACACAGCTTTAGCCATGAATCATCAAAACTAAAGAGTTTTATGAGTGCAGTCACTTACAGAGGTATTATTTAAAAGTTTTTATCTAAAGCTAACAGTCTAACTAGCTAACAGCCAACAATAATGGCTTGTTATAACAACAACAAAAAAAAGAATATTTGGAACAATAACTAGCTTGCTAACTGCTATAAAAGGTCAGTCTCATATTTTCACAGGGTTTTCCACCAAAGCACCAAATGACCATTGAAAGACAGATGTGATTAGAAGTTCTTCACATAACCATGTTCCAACAAAAGGAATTATAAGATGGTATACAAAAAATAGATGACATTATAAACATGGTTACATGGCTAAATGTGGAAACGTTTTGAAAACATTGTGGCTTTGTTTAACACCAGGCCAGCTCCTTAGAAGGCCAGTTCCTGAGGTAAACTAGAGTTAAATAAAAGCAAGAGTGCTGATAGGCCACTAGGCAGATTTGATAGGTCACTTCAGGTGCCACCTAAAAATTCTACACAGTGATTGGTTATCCTCAGATGACAAGTGGAACATTGAAGAAAACCAACTACATTGTTCTTGGTTGGAGAAAAGATGTCAGGAGACTGAATGGATTGTTTCTTAATAATAATAATAATAATAATAATAATAATAATAATAATAAAATGCTCATTCTGGACATAGTGAAGCCTATATAAACTACTTATCTGGTGCCACCCTGAATGAGTCTGTGGTGGACTTGGGTCAGACAATTCTGGGCATACCTCTTGTCCTCAGAGGATTTTAATCTAATGAAGGGTTTATCCTATCCGCTACATGAATGATGGTGTTTTAACAGTTTGGGGACAGGAAAGGCACAACAGCACGGACTAATTAGTGAGGACTATTTAGGCCCAGGGGCAACAGTGACTTTCCCACACAGAGAGCTCTCATACTTCTGCAGTGGACAGTTGTGAATGCTGAAAAACATGCTTTTTACCACTTATTCGTCTGCATTTTAAAGTATATCTTTAGGCTTTTTGCCTTTATTCAGATAGGACAGTGAAGAGTGGGAAAGAAAGAGATGGGTTGGGATTGGAGAAATGACCGCAGGTCGGATTCTCCCCATGGGCACTTGGACCCGAATCATGTGGTATGGACGCTGCAACCACTTATACCACAGTCCACCCTGCTTTTTTATGAACTCTCTCAGAGCAACATGAACTTCTGCAGTCTGGATCAGTGAAAGCTTAAGTAAAGTAAATGTAAATGTATGTAAGTATGTAAGTATGTACGTAAAGTAAATGTGTTCGGAGTGTCATGCAGGTGCCTCTCTGCGATATGGCAGCGGTGACTTTATTACCGACAGTTATCCGCCGTTGCCTTGGCGATCCTTCCTCCTCTGACACTTTTTTAGTGTCCTGGCCAATGGCATGAAAGGTGTGGCTTCTGGGCACTGTTTCTCCCAGACTGCAGGTCCGAGCAGCTGGTTTCTGTGAGCATACATAAGTAAGTATAAGTATATATACTTTTTTGATCCCGTGAGGGAAATTTGGTCTCCACATTTATCCCAATCAGTGAATTAGTGAAACACACACAGTACACACACACTAATCCAGAGCTACCTGCTACATCGGCGCTTGGGAGCAGTGAGGGGTTAGGTGCCTTGCTCAAGGGCACTTCAGCCGTGGATGTGGGCATGGGAGAGCAGTGAGCAGTGCTCAACCACTTCCCCCGCCCACATTTTTCCTACTGGTCGAGGGTCGAACCGGCAACCCTTCGATTACAAGCCCAAAGCTCTAACCAGTAGGCCACGGTCCCACATGCAACAAGATGGGCCAAATGAAGTCATCACATCATACATCAAATGTACAGTCATACATTCAGTCATGCACTCAGTACATTGTGCTTGTCTCTACTGGTGTGCATAATTTCTCAAGGAAGAAGGAGGATATAAAACAGATAAAATAGAGCAAAATATAGAGCAAAGATGGAAAAAAAAAAACAAGCACACAAGTTTGTCAGTTTTGCTCTCATGGCATGTAATTTTTGTGTGGCTCACCCGCTGGTGGAGAAAAGCCTCCATCTTACTGCTGAGGGGAAGCAACCGTAGCTCTGTCTTCAGTAAATCATGGCTGCTGGAATCCTTGTTGCTCAGATCATCTGAGGGACAAGAGAACCAAAACAGCATGTCAGGAGGAAGTTCACAGTAGCCATGGGCTGATGGAAAAAATAAGACTGGCAGTGTTGAAGCCTCCCTCTCTTTGGGTCACTGAGACCCTCTCTGGGAAACCAAACAAGCCCAGTGTTGAACCAACATGGGAAAATATTAGCCTCAAACTTGGACTTGTCATATGCAGATACCATATTTGGTGTACACTCCTCTGGCAAATACTTTGCTCTCTCTCTCTCTCTCTCTCTCTCTCTCTTTTTTTTTTTTTCGTCCTTGTTGTTGTTGAACGAGTCATTCAATTTATTCCTTGATTGGAAAGGCATTGGTGGAGTCACACCCAGGCTTAGAATCATGTTCCTCTTGGACCACTGTCTCTGATTCCTGGTTGGGAGGGATAAGCCTGTGTCATGAACCCTCAGACCTGTCCACACATGGTAGTCTGCCTCAGTGGAACTAGATGTTGTGGCCACGGTCGCCCTGGCAACCCGAAAGGACATATGAAGGTCTGGCTGGCCGATGGCATAGTTTTGTGACAACCCATGGTTTCCCACAGAAAACAGACATTCAAACATTCCCACAAACACTTTTTTGCTGAGCCTGTGAGGGGAATGGCTCTCTCTCGCTGCAGCTCTGCCCTTTCAGAGAGCTCCGAAGTGATCAAGGGCTGGGAATTGTCATCCTAATATGTCTATCTATTTTTCTTTCATAAGTTGGCTTGCTGACCTTGTTCGGTTGGGGCTAATTATGAGCTACATGAGTCAACCTCCCAAGCTAACTCGATATCCCAGACATCCCTTGAAGTTCATATTAGCAATCTATTTATTGAAATATTGTTTATGGCTATGATCCAACAATGCTGGGACACTGAGGACAGACATACACCGTCAGGCCAAAAAACGGACTGATTTCTTTAAAGCATCAAAAACAAAAACAAATCTCCTTCGCTCTGGTCTTGGCATGCACCTGAGTTTCACGAGTACTCGATAGAAATGCAAAGCATAAAGAGATCAACTGTACATCTCTGTTACATCTCTGCGTCTGAATTATGAAGTGGATCAAGATAAGCTGGTACAGAGGGATTAAGTGTACTGCTGATTACATGCACTAAGGAGACCACGGCAGGATAGGAATGTTGCAGTAGCAGTGTGTCTCTAACCACAGACTCACTCACAACCTCACAATGTCACTTCCCCAGGAAATCTCCATCCCCTGCTGTGCACCACACTCCACTGACTTACGTTGCTTTTTTTTTTTTAAAGGGAAAATAGCAAACATAGAAAGAAGCTCTAGGCTGTCGGGACTGAAACACATCCGCAGTACAGCTGTGCCTTGAGTTATGTCTCGAGGATAAAAAGGACGTAAGTTAAGTGCAAAAAAAGACCTGATAATGAATCTGGGAAAGTAAGTCGTGGAGATGCTGAGACACACATGGCCTGTCACCAGTGTGTCCCCGCTGTCCAGTGTAGAGAGGGAGGGTGGTGGTGGGGTGGTGGTGGATGGAGCGTGTGTGTGTGTGTGTGTGGGGAGGATGTGAGCATCGAGGAGCCCTGTGAGTTCAGGGAAAATCTCAGTAATGGCGAAGAGTCACCGCAGGTCAAGCTCTGAGAGAAGCAGTCTGGACAGGGCCTCTCAGTCAAATGCTTCGCCCCCGACATGAATAAATAACCACACACATGCACACACACACACACACATACATACACATACTGTACACACACTCACTCACACACAGTCGTACATTCACACATACACACTCACACACCTACAGTACACACACTCACACACATAGTCTCACACACACACACACACACACACACACACACACACACACACACACACACACACACATACACAGTCGCACATACACACACACTCACACACCTACACAGTCTCTCACACAAACATAGACACATACACAGTCACACACACCACACACATTCACTCACTCACACACCCACACAGAAACACACATTGTCGAGCCAGTCAGACACATATCCTATTAAACTGAAGGTTTGCAGCCAGTGATCGGCCTGGGCAGTTGGTATTCTGTGGGTCAGGGAGTGGAGGAGCCTGCACGAGGAGATCGTGGGAAGAGGCCGGGCATTTCCACACGCTGCCAGCTGTTTCCCCTGACGCTACCGAGCCTCGCTCTGCCCATTTTCACACATGGAACCAAAGGAATTCTTATTTTAGTGCAAAAACAGCAGTGAAATTCAAAATGAATTTTTATTAGCCATTTTGGCTGTATTTTAAAAAGGATAAAATGTGGTCGGTGAAGTGAAAGCTGCTTGGTATTCACAAGACTGGACAAAAGGGCTAAGAAAGGGTGAACTATATTTGCAAGTCAAAAGCAGGAAGTATTTTAGCCTCTTACATTTATGGGAACCCTCACATGCGAAAAGTGATGAGCGTGACAACCACTTCTACCCCCAACCAGCCCACCCCCCCTGCCCCACGCCCTCCGACACCCCACCTTCCCAGCCCAACTCTAAACCTGCACGACTCAATGGCCTCTTGTTACCAGGAGGGCTCTTAATATTGCTCTGGTCAAAAGTATTGCTGTCATTGTCGTGACACTGTGTGTCAGCCCAGTTGGTGAGCCCGGGGTCTCAAAGAGTGTGATGGCAGCCTCACTGAGCCGGAGGAGAGGAGAGGAGAGGAGAGGAGAAGGGAGAGAAAGGTAGAGATGAAAGGAAAGAAAAGGAGAGAAGAGGGGAGGAGAGGGTAGTGGAGAGGAAAAGAGAAAAGGTAAAGAAAGGAAGAGGAGGAGAGGAGAGTGGGTCTGTGAAGGAGCTGGGCTGGGCTGTGCTGAGTCACTGGAACCCGATGCCTGGGAACCGGCCGGCCGGCTGCACACAGGGGAACGGCCGAAACAATGGTCCGAGTGGGAGTCCTCCGCCGTGGCGCAGAGGCCTTTGTGCCGATGAGCCATCACACACCAGTGTCCCAGTTAGGACACACAAGTCACCGAGATGGATGCCATTCTTTGGCCCCTTTCAAATGGAATTGTACAGTATTCACTTTTCATCGTTTTTTTTCTCTCTCTCTCTCTCTGCACACAATATGCATTCTTGCATCTCTGAAAAGGAGGGGAAATACCCTGAAGCGGCCTAGGAAATCAGGAACACCTGAGTCACGGTTCAATATAATAGCCACATTGTGTTGTGTCTACCCACAAACTCTTCCAACCACTTCACAAGTAAGCCACTCTGAGCAATCACAACGAATGTCTTTAGCGTCTCTAGAAGCTAACACTGATGAAAACAATTAATCTACGCTATTATACACTCCATTAAAAGTTGTTTATACTTGTCTATATTCCAGATTTGTGGAAAATCATTAGTATGCACGCACACCATAAAGAACTATCAATTTCACAAAGAACCAGAAGAGTTCACATCACAGGTTCAAAAAGTAAAGGTCCTGTCATATTCGATCCAACAAGTTAGTAAACCTGCTGATCCTAATTAGGCAGAATAGATCATTAGTGATATCTGTACTGAAAGTGCACAGGTAGAAAGAATACATGGTAGGACTTTTACTTTCTGACCCCTGGATGTCCGCCTCTGCTATGAACGAATTTCACTGTGCCCTGGAGAGTTTAGTTGAGGTGCTGATGATCACCTTTGAGACATGCAAAAAAACGATAAGCAACATTCAGGACTCACTCACCTAAGTTGTGCTCAGTAAACTGCAGAAGATTAACCCCTATGTTGAGACTCCCTGCAAATACAAATCAACAAGAAAGATTTGACCTGCACTGTAGATGCAAAGTGCCAGTCTCAAGACAGCTCAAACAAACACACAACTGTGGAGCCATTAGTAGTGCGTGCTTTCTAGCGGCGTGAGCAATACTGTGGTGATTCAGCCTGGCCGAAGCCTTACTCTTTCTGGGGTACTCGGGTAGCGGAGCCACTTGGAAGGTACTACGAAGGAAACTCTGCATTGACCGCTCCACTCGGCTCTCTCCGAGAGCTGTGACAGCAGCAGCCGTCTCCTTGTCTGTTTCATCCATCTCTCTCACTGGAGGGGACAAGGAGCAGTCCTCCATTTTGTCATTGACCTCCGTCTTCTTCTCCTCCTCCTCCTCCCTGACCTGCTCCTTCCTCCCTCCGTCCTTGTCGTCCTTGGCCTCCAGCTCGGCGGTGGCCAGGCTGGACTCACTGTCCACTCCCTCGCTGCCGGACGTGAGCGCCACGCTGTCCTCCTCCGAGTTGATGTCGAAGAACTGGTCGTCGTCCGCCGCGTCCACGTCAGAGGGCGTGGGCGGAATGAGGTTGATGACGGGCGGCGTGAGCAGGCCGCCGTCACTGGTGCCGCCACTGCTCGCACTGGCGCCGCCGCCGCCAAAGAGCAGGAAGTCTTCCTCGCTGTTCAGACTGCCCAGCATGGCCCGCGGCTGGATGGGGAGAGACGAGAGTGGAGCCAGCTTCCTCTTCCGTGCCGCCCGCTGGCTCGCGGACACCGAGCTGGACGAGCGCGCCATGGCGCATCTCGATGTCGGACCGCCGCCTTCCTCCTCCACCTGGTTGTCCTCTGTGAGTAAGATGAAGGTCGGGTTGATGAGCCCCAGGTCCTCGACGATAATGTGGATGCTCTCTGCACCCTCGGCCGTACCTGCGATAAGATTGTCATCTCTCCCGTCCTGTGAGCAAAGAGCGAAGTCCCTCTCCTGAGCCTCGACACACGAGCAGCGGAACAGTGTCCGAGCGAATCGCAATGTCCTCTCCCTCCACGAGCGTCTCCGTAAGCTGACCTCCTCCAGCTCCGCTGACGAGCCCACCGTAGCATTCATGGCCACCCGGCGCCTGACCCGACTTACTCAAGGCAGCTTGGCAACCATGCCAGCAGGAAACCTCCACCACAAACCCTGTCTATGCCTCAGAGACAGGCGGGATCATGTCTAATCTGCACCGATAAACAAGTGCATCTGCTAGTCTTGCCACAAACACCAAGCAGTTGCCACACCACAGAGAAATAAACAGACTCTCTATATCGCCACAGCCCAGAGAGAGAGGTGTGTGTGTGTGTCTGTGTGTGGCCATTGCATGCAATACTAATTGTGCCCATGACTTGTTGCTTAGCAGTGGCATGAAAGCTGGCCGAACCGCTGGTCTCTCAGTGAGCACTTGTCAGGTGAACACTTGAGGATGAATGGCAGCTTTAATTAAAAGCTTTTGATATGTAAATAGAGAAGACACCGCTCTGTGTTGCAGCACTGCGTGATAAAGGATAGTGATCAAGATGAAACAGCTGACCTGAAATTACAGACAAAGTGAACTGTGCATCTTGGATATCTTTTAAAAAAGGTAGTGGACTCAAACATGGGCCCTAAAATATTACAACGAAATAAATAATTTATTCACTTGTTAAAAATACATTTATATAATATGATTGCTTTAGCCAATTCTCTGTCAAATTTACACATTTCAGACTGCACACTAATGTGACAATTGAAGTTTTTTTTCCAGCTCATAAAATAAATGTAGTTTTATAAGGGTCCTCATGTGGTCAGGTGGAACATTAACTGCAGGGGATTTCTCTGACTTTAATATGGTACGACTGAATTAATACCTAATTGTAAAAGATAATGGGCAACTGAGTATATTACACAAAACCCTTGCTTTTTCCCTGTGAATTTCGTCTGGGCTTTAATGCAGGTGAAGACAGTAGTCTTTCTGTGGGTCACTTACTGGTAAGCTTCTAGTCTCTCCATCCTGGTGCATGCACACACACAGACACACACACAGAGATGTGCATGCACACACACAGACACACACACCGATACACATTCAGGCACACGCATGTACTCTCTCTCTCTCTTTCTCTCTCAAACACACACACACACATATATACACACTTTATGTGGAAAACAGACCTTGAGCCTGTGGAGTCATGCCACACTCCTATTATATTAAGAAGCTGGGATTCCTGATTCTCATTCTCATAAAAGGGTGTGTGTGTGTTTGTGTGTGTGTGTGAGAGTGTGCCTGGGCCAAGCCGTATGTGATTGCTCATTAGCAGCCTGGGTGAAGAGGAACAGGGAGACAGTGAGTCAGCACAGGAGACACCAGACGATAAGCCAGATAACAGTCAATGTCTGCCAGCCTCAGTGAGTGGAGTGGCATGCCTACAGGCTGGTTGGAGATGGTATCTCAAGGGTGGGTCATGTTTGTTGACCAGACAGTAGAAATGTACCTCATCCACAGATGGAGCACAATCACATTAAATGGCATGGCACACCAAAGCAGATAAACATTTTGTTTGGCCTACCTTCATGGAAACCATCAACATGATCCGACCGTTGCCGAATCTCTCTGATCAAACTTTATTTGAATGCCCTGTGTGTGTGTGTGTGTGTCTGTGTGTCTGTGTGTCTGTGTGTCTGTGTGTGTGTGAGTGTGTCTGTGTGTCTCTGTGTGTGTGTTTGAGGGTGTGTTTGTATGTGTGTGTGTGTGTGTCTGTGCATGTGTGTGTGTCACCACTGTGTGTCACTAGAGAGCAGACACTGAAAGCATGTAAGCTCAGAGAACTGAGGGGAAACACAAGAGAAAGAGCTGCCTGGAACTTTTCCTCTGGCATTTTCGTTTCATTAGTTCGGTCGAGGCCGAACCACACCAAATACTTCTCATCTGTTGTTTGGTGAGACAGACATGCTGAGATGACTTGATCTGATATTTGCAGAGATCTCGATTTCCGTCATAACCCCCTTCTTCACAGGATATTCAAAACAACATTTTGAAAAGTTGGGGAGAAACCCAGTGAGATCACAGAGAGTCCTCTTATTCACAGTTAGCCTGTATTTCCCGCTTAAGCAGACACTTTGAAAGGCAATCTGACATGAAGTTCTGCATACACGTTACCTATTGTCGGCTTTGCCAAGTTCTTCTTCAGTCATTGCTGGTGAAGCATGTCCACCCACTCAACTGCCTCTGAGAGAACATTGGCCTGTGAAGCACAGGACATGATGGTCAGACTGGAAAGAGCATTTCTGTCAGGCCACGCAGGTCACTCGCCCTGACAAGTCCACTGGGTGAGACAAGGGGCTTTAGGTGTTTCAGCTCTCTCTCCTTCTCTCTCTCCCTCTGTCTCTATCCCCCTCTCTCTCCTTCTATCTCCTTCCTTCTTTCCCTCTCTCTCTCTCTTTGTCGGTCTCTGTCTCACGTTGGGTGTGTTTTGCGTGTGTGTGTTTTGACTGCTCTCGCCACCAGAGAGTGGTAGACCCTGGACCAGGCCTGGTGCTGGAGCCAAGAACAACACTGGGCCAGTGCAGCTCTACTCAGAGAAAAAAGAGAAAGGGCTCCTTGCAAAGAGGAAGCCCCGGCATGGTTTGAACACTCTCAGACATATTGAACATTTCCTGTGTGTGTGTGTGTGTGTGTGTGTGTGTGTGTGTGTGTGTGTGTGTGTGTGTGTGTGTGTGTGTGTGTGTGTGTGTGTGTGTGTGTTGGGGTATGTATATGTGTATGTGCGTGTGTGTGAATTTGTGAATGTGTGTGTGTGTGTGTGTGAGAGAGAGAGAGAGAGAGAGAGTAAGAGCTTGTGTGTTTGTGTGTGTGTGTGTGAGAGACAGAGTGAGATAGAGTGTGTGTGTGTGTGTGTGTGTGTGTACAGTATGTGTGTGTGTGTGTGAGAGAGAGAGAGAGAGAGAGTGTGTGTGTGTGTGTGTGTGTGTGTGACGCTTGTGTTTCCAGTCAGGTCTGTCCTGGTGAGTGTCACACCACAGCAGTGGTCAGGGCTGGCCACTCCAGACTTTCACACATTCACACACACAGTGCCACACACACACAGTGCCACACACACACACAGTACACACACACACACACACACACACACACACACACACACACACACACACACACACATACACACACACACACACACACACACACACAGAAACACACACACACACACACACACACACACACACACCTCCACGGACACTGCCAAATACACAAACTTCCACATTGACTTTCAAAGACACACTTAAACACACACCTTTACACACACACAAATATCCGCACACACACACACACACACACACACACACACACACACACACACACTTCTGCACAGACACTACTAAGCAAGCCTCAAGCCTCTCAAGCCAGGCCCACAGTGCTTTGGCTCCCTCTCTGTCTCTCTCTCTCTCTCTCTCTGTCTCTCTCTCTCTCTTTCTCTCTCTCCTTCCTTCTCTCTCTCTCTCTCTTTCCCTCTCTCTCAGTAATTGCCTTTACTTAACGTGGTTAAAGAGCGACGCTGCCTGCCTGTTACCACAGGAATGTCACCAATTCATGGAGAAATAAAGGGGGTCTACAGTGGCCATTAATCACAGTCGACGAGAAACAATTAGAAAATTCAGGATTGATTTGTCGACATGTTGACGCAAAACAACTTCCGAGATGGTGTGGTTGTTTTTTTTTTTGTCATTAATGATGTACGTTGTTCTAGATTGTTATATCAGTGGTTTCATTTATGTTTTTTAATGTAGACTTGACATTTTGTCTTAAAAGAAAACCACAGGATGTTGGCATGTCTCTGTCCAGCAGTCCAACCGCTTTGCTGCCCATCTGTTGCCGCCGAATCTCTCTGATCAAACTTTATCTCTTAATGCCCTTTCGCAAACTTTAATCCATTTCAACATCCCTTCCACCTAAACAGCAGCTATTTGTATGTGTTGCATCTTCCTGTTTGCAAACGACTTGAAAATTGGCCCAAATCATCTAAATATTTGCGGAGTCCCTCGGTGGCTGGGGAGGGGGTGTTGAGAAAGAAAGAGGAGGAGGTGACCCTGGCAACCCCTGTTGAACTCTCTCCCCAAGGCCTGCTGTGGCTTCTCCCCCCTAATCAATTACCTTCGGAGACCCAGAGACCACCAAAGAGGCCCTCAAGTGGACATGTTGGTAGGTAGTGAATATGGATGTGGTGGGGTGTGTGTGTGTGAGAGACAGAGAGAGAGAGAGGGGTGAGAGAGGGCCACAGTCGTGTTCCAACACTCAGTGTCAAGACTGAAAGAAAACAAGCTGAACCCTTAAAAACACTTTTTCCCCCTAAATTGACCCTAACTCTTAATCTACCATGACCACATTTTGTTTTTCCATTAACATTGAAAAAAGAAAACATTCGGTCAGCCTAACAGGTAGACTCTCTGAGCAGTACTTTTGTGGTCGTAGTGTATTCCAGTGACCCGAGTGAGCCTTCGCTTTACTGGGTCATTTCAGTCTTTACGGCACCAAAGAATCTGAAACGCCCGCTAAAGTGTCCAATTAGCAATCGAAATGGAATGGAAAACGAGGCCTTACAGATTTCTCTTTCGATATAAAGTGATCGGAGTGGAGAGATTTGGATGCACGTTGCCATGACGAGCGCGAGAAATTACAGGACTGGGTTACTCATATTTACGTGTCACAAGCAATAACACTCACAAACACAAACAAACACAAGTTTTTTTAATTGCGTGTATGTCTGTGTTTGTATGCGTGCGTACATGTGTGTGTGTGTGCGTGTGTGTTGTCACCCTTTGAAGCCAAAGAATAATTTATGGGCTGTTTTTTTTATGAGAAATGAAGCCGTTCCCACGCCTGGTGTGGCTAAAACTCAATCCTTTGTCTTAACTGGCTGCCTGATTGGCTCGTCTACTACGATCTGAGCACAGCCACGCTGGAGTTGACCGATTCTGATGACTCAGGCCCTTCAGAGGCCTCGTCCTTGTTTATCTTTTATAGGGGCGTGCTGATGCACCACGCACGTCAGCATGGTGCAAACCTTTCATCCTCCTCTTCGTTTTATGCCACATAAGAGAAACATGAGAGAGAGAAAGAAAGAGAGCAGTAGTGTTTGTGTGTGTGAGAGAAAGAGAGTGTCTGTGAGAGAGACACATACAGAGAAAAACAGAGAAACAAATTGTATCTGTCATATGGCATGGTGTGTGTGAGAGAGATAGAGAGAGAGAGAGAGAGAGAGAGAGAGACTCACACATACACACAGAGAGACATGGAGAGAGTGATTGTGAGATGGTGGAAGATGGTGCTTGCTGATGGGAGACATCCAGATGGGAGATGGAGATGGGCAGACATGCGGCCAGCCCAGCTGAGGACAGGAGCGGCCTGGACGCCTGATTTACGACATCAGGGCTCGCCATCACAGCCCAGGAGTGCCGTCACTCCAAGTCTCCCCACACACAATTAATAGCATTATGAGCTCTACTGGAAACGTATTTTCTTCCCCCCCCTCTCCCTCCCCCTCTTTCTCTCTCTGGCATCAGAAAGGCATGGCATTCATGCGTTTCTCCCAAAACTTTCCCATGGGAATGGTATTTATTGCACTGACTAGCCTCTGAGGATACTGCTGGGCACTGTCTACCTTTTTGCCGTGGATAACCTGGCTCTGCTCTCGGGAAGGCCGCTGTAAATATCTGTTGTCCTTTCCAAACTCAGAGACCCAGAGGTTCAGTACTTAGAACCACAGGAAAAACACGAGCAAGAGTCAAAAATGAGGGGGGTTGCGGGGGTTTGAGTTGGGGCTGGTGGTGGGTGGGTGGGTGGGGGGGTACGGAGGTTGGATTGGGGCAGGCATAAAGATTCAAACTTGGTGAGAGGTCCTCCTCGGTCTCCATGGTGATAGTTCTCTGAGGTCCAGTCAAAGGGCCTATTGTGATGGTCTTCTGATCAGGGAGAGAGGGATCTGAGAGGAAGGGAGGGATATGAGAGGGAGAGAGGGAGGGATAGAGAGAAGGAGGAATGCAAATGAGAGCCATAGATTTCTTGTCAAAACAGCACAATTTGTCAGCTTTCATCTCCAAATGAGGCAGCGTGACAGGCAGGCAAGCAACCCCCCCCCCCCACCACCACCACCACCACCACAGCCCCAACCCACTCCATCCACCACCCCAACAGTCTTATTTGATTATCATCCTTCAAAATGTGATTGTTTTCTTCAGACATCAAATGGAAAAGGGGAAGATTCCAAAACAGTTAGTCAGCTATATTGTACCATGAATGTGTCAACATGCCTGGCATGCAACCTGACATGCACTTACCATGCACTTTCTTATATACTTTATCCTTTATACTCCTTTATACTTTCTTCTACCTCTTTTCACTTCTACCACTACCACACAGACCAGTACTTCAACTTCTGCACTCATCCACTGGTAGTAGTATGTATTGTAGTGGTATTACCTTAAGGTATACATATGGTAGCTAAGGTAATTAGCTTAGGTATTAGTACTTAAGGTCACGTTTGCAAGCTTGAATGTTATTTTGCAAGTTGCTTTGGATAAAAGTGTCTGCTAAATGAATAAATGCAACTTAGCCAAACTATCTTGGCAAAATGGATGCTTTGTAGGCTTACATTTGTGTGAATGCCATGGGGGATTCAAAGAAAACCATATAAAAGCTGGAGCAATGGATCAATAGTCACTACAGAGGCTTCACTTCAATCAACCTGGACACATACACAAGGGTCCTGACCACATCCTCATCTTTCCATGCTGTTGTGTGTGGAACCATGGCAGCAGGGGGGTCCTGCGTCCACTAACAAGTCAAGACTTTTCAGCAGGCACATCTATGGCCGACTCTCAAAACCACGCGCTTTGAATCCATCACACTCAGTAGGTGCACAGAGCACACCGAGACCACAGCGGCCCTCCGATCACCCATCCACAGGGCACTCTACTCTCACAGGACAAGAGGAGGAGAGAGAGAGGGAGAGAAGGAGAGAGAGAATACAGGAGTGAGAGAGACAGAGAGAGAGAGAGAGAGGGAGAGAGAGAGAGGAAGAGAGAGAGAGAAACCACACAACAGTCCTTTAATGATTGTCGCGCCCGCCCCACCATAGAAATCACTCCAAATTAATAGTAACGTTTAGAGAATGGTCCGATTAGTGGCTGGGAAACACAATGGGGCGTCAAATGTGGCAAGCTGCAGGCACGTCGGACAGCAGACAGGCCCGGCCTCGGCCCTTCGCCCAGCTTTACGCCCAGCTGCCACCGGCCCGACCGTCTCCTTTCATGGCCACCCTGACCTATTTTCACCAAAAAAAGAAAGGAAGAAGAAAGAAAGAAGATAAAGAAAAGAAAAGAAAAAACAGGGATGGTATTTCCGTCGAGTTGACCCCCATTGTCAGGCAGCCCCAATAACAACCTCACTAAAGTCTCGTTTGCTTGTCCCCCCTCTTTGGTCAGGGGGCCCCTTTGAAGCTCCGTGGCATAAAAAAGGGGAGTTGTAGGAGTTTAACTGAGTGTGGCAAGTGATTGGTTGAGCCCGTATCGATCAATGGGAGCTCGGGGCAGATGTGGTGTGTGAGGCTCGGACGAGGAAATGCTGGTGGAACACAAACAAGCGTCCGTTCCTATTATCCTGTCCACTCCCAGCGGCACGCCTCTCCTGCCCCCGGAGAGAGACTTAATTGTCCCATTCAGGCCGGGGGTCGGGGCCAACAGATGGCTACAAGGCTGCGACTGTGGCCCCCTCGGAGGGGGCAAGACACCGGCCACGGCCCTGGCTACCTTCTTTCTTTTCGGAGTCATCGGTTTTTCCTGATCGCACTATTGACAAAGGGTGAACCTTGCCAACAGGCCAAATAGCCCAGACAGGACATGGAGGAGGAGGAGGAGGAGAAGGAGGAGGAGGAGGAGGAGAACGGTGACGAGAAAGGGGAGGGGGTGGAGGGTGGGGGGCCTTGAATAAGAAGTGTGTGTGTGGGGGGGGTGACTCCCCTTCTGGGTCTTGAATAGACGTAAAGTATAAACAGTCCACCCGTCAGTGGCGTCCTAGCCCACTATTGCAGCTGGCTGCCATAGTGTCTGTCGCCCCCTCTGATCTCCTCTGTCTGTCTCTGACAGTATAAATCCAGCACCGTCAGCCATTATCGGGCTTACATGCACAGCTCAAGATGAATGGATCCCAGTAGTGTGACAGTAACACAAAACACAGCTTATAAAACCGCAATTTCATCACCACTTTATGGAGCGGGGAATCGCCTTGTTGATACAGTGGAAGCCTGTCAAAGGAGGTTTGTTAGCGGTTTGTCAATCCCTCGGCCGAGAGAGGCAGAGAGCCCGCCGATTTGGGCATTGTCTGAAGGAGAAGGCCCATATCGACTAAATACCTGCTCCTGTTAGCAACAGCGCCATATCCGCTATCCCATAGTTCCCATACCAAGCCAAAATCAGATGCTCACCACACTGCCACTGCATGCCCCTATAATTAGTGAGCAAGCTTGTTTGAAGTAATGAGTTGGAATGTGATGGCGGTGCAGTTTGTCAAGTCAGTGCTCAAGGCTGGTCATCATTGTGGGAGCCGATGGAGCTGAACTTTATTAAAGATGTGCGACTCGTTTTTGTGGCCTTTGGAGTGTAATAAAGACAAACATCGGCGTCTCAAGTCCAATTTTGCCCCAAGACAAACAACATGTCATGATCTCTTAATTCTCTGCAAACAAATCTTCCCCTCTTTGAGACGCAAGGCGCTTCAATAGATTCTCACTCAGAAGTCGTAATTGATTTGGATGCCTGTGAGGCTGCCCAAGAATGCCTTCAATGGAATTGCCAAAGGCTTCACAAATGGGAGGGGGGGGGGGGTGATTTATGTCTAATATTCCCTGCAGATAAAAGGTATGTGTCTCTGTGTGTTTTGTGTGTGTGTGTGTGTGTGTGTGTTTGTGTGTGTGTGTGTGTGCATGTGTGTGTGTGTGTGTGTGTGTGTGTGTGTGTGCGTGTGTGTTTGTTGGTGTGGTGGCAGTGTGTGTTGGGGGTTGGGGGGGGGGGGGCGTTGGGGTGGGGGTCACTGACACATGATCTGCATTTAACAGAGAAAAGGCTGCATGTTACATTTCCCAACTGCTGCACTGCTCTGTGAGCCCCCAGCCATGAGTGAGGCCCTCACTGATTAATCATTTGAGACAGTTGAATTGAGTTGAGATGAGCTAAGTGAGGAAAAACTGGTTTGAGTCTAACAGGAATGTTACGTTATATCATGCCTGGAGAAAGTCTGTCATAGCACATTTAGGTCCAGAGTTATGACATCATGATTTTCTCATTCTCTGCTCACCTGTCTTCAGGGGAGAAGAGGCTGTTTTAGACTGACTGTGCTATAATGCTCTTCTATGTATTTCAGGTCTAAACTTGGAATAGAGTCCCGAAGTGTGACGTAGCGTTTCCATGACAGCAGAATCACTGGATCTAAACAAACTGTCGAAGTGGCATAAATAGCATTGAATTTAGACATGTGGCATCATTTCTAGCTAATAAAAATAAATATATCCATTTAAACGTGTTTTACCTGCTAGGCAGCAGCTTAGCCACATACCACGGATTCCCTGGCAGGTGTAATAGAAAGAAACAAAATTCCAGTGGATGTTTCACGTCTTCTCAAAGACTGGCGGCTGTTAAGAGCGACGTTTTTTGCCAAAAAAATAAAGCCAAAATACGTCCGTGAATTTAAGGATTTTAACCGCATGCTGTGAAGTTACATGCAGGTCTCTTTCCATGCTAAAATAAAACTCTGTAGTCACGAATTTGATCGTGTTGGTATTAATATATGTTGTAGTATGTGATTCCTACAGTGTAAAACAATATACTAACGTCTTAGAAACGTTGTAAAATTATTGAAATAGATTAAGAAAGCCACCGCTATGGCGATTTCAATGGTTAGATTGATTTGTTTAGATCCAGTAAAATTGCTGCCTTGGCAACGCTACGTCATGGCTTCGGGACTCTATTGATTATCAGGCCAACATCTATTACCCTTTGAAGGGATATTAAATAAGTAAATAACGGAGGGATTTATTGTTTCTTACTTTCTGCTAAGTCTTTACTGGATGAGTTGGTAGGAGCATTTGCATGACTTTGCTTGTTCGTGGGTGTAACCAGTGTGTATATGTTTTTCTGTGTCTATAGCTCTATAGCACTGTTCAGAAAGATATGCATTTGGGTAGGTACTGTATATATTCAAATCATAGTATGCATGTGTGTGTGTGTGTGTGCAGGTATGGCAATATGCACAAAGGTATGCATGCATGCATGTGTGTGTGTGTGTGTGTGTGTGTGTGTGTGTGTGTGTGTGTGGTTTGGGTGTCCGTGAGAGAGAGAAAGAGAGAGAGAAAGAGAGAGAGAGGGAGCAGAGCAACCCTCGCTCTGTCTCGGCAGGACATGTTGTAATGTCCCCAGATGGATTACAGGCAGCTGTGTGAAGTCGGAAACCCGCAGTGGCGCAGGGTAATTATTTACCCACCTGTTTGACACTTTGCCGTGTTACTTTCCCGCGGCCACTCCCGAGCCAAGGCTAACGTTTCCCCTCTCCTAATGCCTTCACGCTCCGGACGCAGGAAGATCCCCCACAACAACACCAAACACCACAAGCCCTGCTGTACAGGCCCGAATCCTCTGCCGGCCAGGCCTGCTGTCCCAATGTCAACACTCAAAGATCCCATTCAGCTCACTGTGATGGGTGGTTCTCTCTCTTTCTCTCTCTCTCTCTCTCTCTCTCTCTCTCCTTTGCCTCTGTTTCAGTTCCAACTGGCTGGCACAATGAACTGGCCATGTGCACTGAGTGAGAGAGAGAGAGAGAGAGAGAGAGAGAGAGAGAGAGAGAGAGAGAGAGAGAGAGAGAGAGAGAGAGAGAGAGAGGAGGGTAGTCAAGCGCCAAGCAGTCAAGGCTCAAGCACACACAGCGTGTTGAAAGAGGCTAATGAACGTCCTGTTGTGGGCTGCCAGAAGCCGTGAGAACCACTTACGAGGATATTGGTCCTCTGGCCAGGCCAGGGGCGCGGTGCAAATTAGTGTCCTGAGAACTCATTTCAGCGCAGGAACTCAGAGAGCTCAAAAGTGAGGAAAGAGAACACCCCTCACCTGATCCAAGGTTCTGGAACACCTTCACTGCTCCGTTGTAAAGAGAGCCGAATGGACGCATGCATCCGCAAGGGTTTGCGAATGAGCCCCCGTAACTATGACAACAAACATTGACTGTATCAAACAAACTGTTTGAGGGGAAACTAGAGCCTCAGAATCTGGTCAATTAGTCAGAAGGAGCATTGTGGTGGCTCATTTCCTGTGCCTGAATGGCCTTTTCAAATGCCAAAAGAATGACCAAGAGCTTATTTATGCCGCACTATCACAATTAAGGAGCAGACAATACAAAGCACCGGCTATTTGTGGGAATCTTACGATATGACCAGTAAGGTACTATTTTTGACCATTCTTTGTTTATTCTGTGATAACTGTACATCATAGCTCATACTTACTACTCTAAATGCAGCTTTGTTTAAGACATTATCTTGACGAACATCAGGCATTGTTCAGTCAGGTTAAGGTCAAAGCAGAAATGTATACTGTATGCATCAAGGCCTGCAATGAAGAATATGAAATAGGCACAAGGTAAGTACATGACAACTGTGTTAGATTTACAAATTCACTCTTGCTAACTTGATTAAAATAAATAAAATAGATTAGCCAGGATATGGTTTCCTAGGGTTAGGGTTCTCAATATGCTGGCGTCTCCTGGGTGCAATATCCCATCTCGGGGAATGACAAGATGATAGATACTCATGTTGCCAAAGGTCTCTCACTTGCCTTGACCCCAGCTGTAACTCGATAACGCTGAAGCCATCTTTTCTCCCCACTCGAAGTGGCAACACGGGGGATTTTTTCTCACCCCCACTGTTTGGTTGTGGCAACCTCTGAGGCAATGGCCGTCCAAGGCCACTGACCAGGAGAACATCAGCCTGTTGCAAACAATCATCTATTTTTCTCTCTCTGTCTCTCTATATCTCTGTATCACTCTCCCTTTCTTCCGCTCCATCTCTTTTTCTATTTCTATCTTTATCTCTCTCTTCCCCCATTCTCTCTCTCTCTCTCTAGCTCTATTTCCCTTTATGTCTCTCTCTCTCTCTCTCTCTCTGCCCCCTCTCTTTCAGGGCCAGTTCTCCCTATACGTACACTACGCAAGTTGCATAGGGCCCCACAAGTTAATGAAGGCCCCCTCCCCTGTCTCCCCTTGAGTATATAGTTATAGCGACAGTGTTTCAACATTAAGAAGATGATCATGAAACCGAATTACCCTTCAGGGCATGAGAAACGGAAGAAGAAACTTCACGAGAATGAACAGCGGGAACAGCAGTCGGGTAAACTTATGTTGCTGGCCTAGCTTAGCCGGGCAGTGAATCCCCTGACCTGTTTGCAGCTTGCTTGCCAGCCTTTCACAGTCAGAGTACTTTTCAAATGTTATGAAATATGTACAGCAAGCATCAAAAGCAAGCAGCCCAGACCCTAAAACTGGGCATTTACAGTATAGCAGTGAAGGTGATTCACACACAATTATTTTTCTTTTTCCTAGCCCTTTACAAGGCAAAACACTATATATGGTAACTTCCGTAGACATCCAAAATGGGGTGGGATGATTGTATTGGGAGCATTGAGGTGTCAGAAGTGACAGTAAAAAAATGGCTATATTTTGGCCCTCAGAGTTCAGGTAAGAGGGCCCCTTAGCAGGATTTTGCTTAGGGCCCCATGGAGGTCTAAACCGGTACTGCTCTCTTTCTCTCTCTCTCTGCCATTATCTCTCATTCTCTCTATTTGTATTTGTCTTTCTCTCTCTCTGCCCCCTCTCTTTCTGCCCTTTCTTTCTCCTCTCTCTTTCTTTTCTCTCTCTCTCTCTCTCTCTCTCTCTCTCTCGCTTTCAGCACTGCATGGCAGGATATTGTTGTCAATGTGGGGTTAAGCTCCAGGCAGATGGGGCAGCTCTCTCTTGGTCTGGCTCCGTGTTGTATCGGAATTAGTCAGGGATCACTGGGGCGGTCAGTGGCACGTTCTCATGCTGCCCTTGCATTCTTCAAATAATCTGATCCCCCCTTTTCAAAAAGCCCAGTGGTCCCTCCACCCCGAGGCTTCAAGAACCCGTCATTTACCGAGTCGGCAGTCTCCCTGCACAATTACACCCTGAGTGGGGTTGTAAATCTGGAGATGCTTGGACAATGCAAATTGAAGGAAGTAGTGTAAGCCTATATTTATAGGGTATACATTTAAGAGGGTTTTTGAAATTTCCCTTGTGCTGTACTGCTACAAATCAATCATAGGGCAATATTAATTAGGATACCACAGTTAGCCTCCTCGTGAGATGGCTTGCATTTTGCACTGTGTGGGAGGCTGCGTTTCCACTGCCGTTTTCTACAACTATGGGTATCCCAATAAAGAGACGAGAGTCTTCAATGTCAGAGCTAAGTGGCACAATACTTGAGGTGGAAAAGACGAAAATGACTTACTGTACATGACAAATGATTTCATTTAAACACTTTAGATAACATCTCACTCATGCTGACATGTAACAAAGCCATGTCTACACATGTTCTTTCTTATCATTCATTCTATCTTTTTTTCTCTCACCAACGTTTCAAAAGTGAAAAGAAAATGCTTGACTGGTTGTAGCTGTGTTCCCAATGATATTGATGCGTCTTAATTGATGGCTGGAATATGACACTGGGCCCTGCCACTCCCAGCCCCACAGTAGTAGCAGTGATTAGCCAATGTAACGTGCCTACACAGCACTAGTGGAAGTCTCTTCACAGTAGAAAATATGTGTTAATGTATCTTTCCTTTCCTTTACCAGACCAGACCTGCTGAGAGGCTTCCACCACCCCCCCCCCCCCCCCCCCGCCCGGCCCTTGACAGCCTCCTGACAAGGCAGCTGGATGTCGCCGCGGGCCAGAGTAGGGCGGGGCGGGACAGGACGGGGAGAGGAGGCGAAGGATCAGAGGAGAGGAGAATCTCACCGCAAAGTTTTGATAAGGGGCGTGGAGCCTCCATCGAGCGAACATGAGCGAGCAAGCGAGAGTGAGCAGGCGGATGAGCCTCACAGGGCGAGCGCTCCCCTCTGAAGAGACTCATGTGCAGACAGAAGAGCACACACACACACACACATACACACACTCTCACACACACAGAGGATCCAGACACTCCCTCCTAGGCCCCCTCACAGCTCTGTAGCACTCTGAATGTGATCCCACACCCCTTACACACACACACACACACACACACACACACACACACACACACACACACACACACACACACACATACACACACACACACACACACAGAGAGAGACTGAAAGATAGATGACCTAAAATACTCACTTAAATATATACACACACACACACATGCAGAAACAGACAGACTGACAAGCAAGAACGCGTGTGCACACACACACACACACACACACACACACACACACACACACACACACACACACACACACACACACACATTCACACACACAAACATGCTTACACACTTACACGTGAACACACACATGCACACATACAGTACACATAGACAGTCTACCATTCAAACACACACACACACACACACACACACAACACACACACACACACACACACACACACACACACACACACACACACACACACACACACACAGAGTGCCCTTTGGGCCCCCATCCCCTTCCACAGTATCCCAGCAGCCCCATGATCAGCCAGCCCCATCAGCTCTGACAGGAAATCTGATGGTGGACAGGAAGCTTTTATTACGGGAGCTCAGTGCTCAGTGGAGCCAGACGAGACGAGAGAGAGAGAGAGAGAGAGAGGGAGGGAAAGAGGGAGGAAGAGAGAGAGGGAGATAGAGAGAAAGAGAGAGGGAGAGTGGGAGGGAGAGAGAGGGAGAGAGAGAGAGACAGGGAGGGAGATGGCGGTGCTGCTCACTTGTCCTGTCCGGGCCCTGGGCACAGCTTTGTGCTCTCTCACCGCACAACAAAGAGGTAAATAAACACACACACACTCTCACACAAACACACCTCCCTCTCCCCACTCGACTGTCAGACCAATTAGCCGACGGCCCTCTCCGTTCTGGCCACTGCTCTACCTATGACCTCTGCGGCTCATGCCTGAGGTGACATCTCTTTACGAGGCAGCCAGACGGTCCAGGGGCCATATTTAGCCGGCACTCTCTCATAGCGGTGGCTTGACGGGAACAAAATCTGCAGAGTCAACAGTCGGCACTTCCTGTCTGCGAGCTGCACGGCCGGGTGCGTTAAAACATCTCCCCCACAGTACCTCCCTCATCCCTAACCACGGATGACCCTGATAACATATCTATCCTATCTAGCTCTCTTCCTCTCTCTCTTCCTCTCTCTCTGTCTCTCTCTCTCTTTTCTCTCTCTGATACGGGGCAGCCGTGGCCTACTGGTTAGCGCTTCGGACTTGTAACCGGAGGGTTGCCGGTTCGAACCGGTAGGCATGGCTGAAGTGCCCTTGAGCAAGGCACCTAACCAGTGTTTGAATTATACCGTGAGCTTCGGGGGGTACCGCTATTTTGACTGGTGACGTCACTCACCATTTTATATAGGCTTACACACATGATTTCACACTTGTGGTTCACAGTCAATTTTCCTTCGATATATAGGTCATATGACCGTGGCTGGCTGGCCGACAAGGTAAAAGAAACTAATCAGAGTAGCAAGCACAAGCATCCTACACGTTATACAGTAGGAAGGGTTGAATTCGGGCAGGGGTAAACACTGTTTCAAGGTGCGCCCCGTGCGTGAAATTGCACGCCACAGTCAAAAAATATGTTTTGCTATAGCAGTGCAATGCAAACATGGAAATGCATACAAACCAATAGCACAGGAATGGCAAACATACCACTTAAATTTAAGACCCAGAATTGTTTACAGATCGGGCTGCAGAAAGTCTCCCGTTTAATAGCCAAGTTCACCTAGCCTAATACAAGGCCTGCCTTTGGTTCATTTGATTAGTTTTACTTGGATAGCCTAACCTACCAAACATCAAACAAATTTGTTTAGGCAAGGCATTTCATGTAATGTAGCCTAGTGCATTGTGCGCCTGGTGTTATACCACACAACGTTTGTGCAGCAATACGCTTTTATGAGAGGCTGATCTCTAATAATGCCAACGAGGAAAGACATTTCAGGTCCAATTGACTTATTATATGTTCACGTAGCATTTCAAACAAACTGCAGGTAACGTTGCAATTATGGGTGTATGGGCATTTGCTTAAAAAAGGTTGAGAACCTAATCAACATGCGAAATTCCCTGAATATTAGTGCAGATTCCCTCTTGTTAAGACATTACGAATGAAATTGCACAAAATGATAAATCGCCTCATTTAACCTCTCCCACGTGGCAGTATTTGGAACTCCTCCTACGGCGTGTTATTGTAGGCCTAATGTTTTTTTAAGATATGCAGCAGCGATGGTCGTGGCCGCTGAGTGGAAGGGAGACCTCCGGTTAAACCATAGCGATCTTGCTACAAAGGTTGGCTATCACTATAATACAAAGGCAGTGAAATATTACATAAATGTATGGCCAGCGCTTGTTAACCCATTCGTATATCAGGCTTTTGCAGCCTACTGTGCATTTATTTTAATTCATCAGTAGTATCATATCATAGCAAAGAACACAGTCTGAACGTACCAGAGAAATGGGAGTGAGTGTTTGAAAATCGTATTTCATTAGATTATATCGTGAATTGTTGGTATGTGATGATAATACTGCATTTAATTACATGCAATATTTGGATAACATTACATTTTATACATTTTTTTCAGTACCCCCCAAACTATTATTTTCATCTCTTTTGGGAGGGTCTAAGTCTCATCTAGGGGGGTTGGACCCCCCCAATACCCCCCGTAATTCGAACCATGCACCTAACCCCTCACTGCTCCCCAAGCGCCACTGTTGTTGCAGGCAGCTCACTGCACCGGGATTAGTGTGTGCTTCACCTCACTGTGTGTTCACTGTGTGCTGAGTGTGTTTCACTAATTCACGTATTGGGATAAATGCAGAGACCAAATTTTCCTCACGGGATCAAAAGAGTATATATACTTATACTTATACTCTTTCTCTCTTTCTCTTTTACTCTCTCTCTCTCTCTCTCTCTCCCTCTGTTTTGCTCTGAGACAGGCCTCCAGGCCTCTCTCTTTTTCTTTCTGTTTTGCTCTCTGAGACAGGCCTCTGTTGGCCTGCTGTCTAAAGGGCTTCCTCTGCCCGGGCAGAGATATAATCTTCGACTCAGACGACCCGCAGAACCATGGAGAACAGGAACCTCTCCTCTCTCTCCTCTCGGGTCACAAAGGACAAGGCGCAGAGAGTGGCATTCGTACCTCCATACATTTTACAGGGGAGTGGAGTGGTGGTTTTGGGTTAAGTGAAATGTGGTTCCGTCACACAATCAAATCCCTTTGTTTACACTCAATTAGTTCACAAGTCAAATAATGACCTCAGTGGACTCTGTGCTTTAGAATGAATCATTGCATTAACTTGTTTACATTATACACTCTCTAGTCCGACCGCAGCTTTGAGAAACAGCAATGGCTGTGCGAGCATGATTTATGACTGCCAACGTGCAGCCCGAATAGGATTCTGTGGGCCTTTTTCTCAGATAAACCTACCCCATTGTTACCACTGGGCCACGGACACAGACACAGACATGTCATGCTTGCCCAGCGACCTTGGTGACACCAACTTGTCATGCTAAACACAATGCTAATTGTCAAAGAGAATGCCCCATATGACAACCTAGCATTTAGGCTAGGGACAGACAGGCCCTATGTCTGTTAGCAGGACAGGTTGTGGGCCAATGGGAGTTGAAACGGTGGTTAAGTTATTACAGGGAATTTGTATGAAGACAGTCAGCGTCAGAGACAATCAGGCAGACAGAGGTAGAGACACAGAGTCACAGAGAGAAAGACAAAGAGAGAGAACATGAAATAGAGAGACAGACAGACAGAGATGGTGAGAGAGAGAGAGAGAGAGAGAGCATGCCTGGCTGGCTGAAAAAGGCCAGAGGGAAGCGAGTGCTTTGTGTAGCTCTTGGTGACTCCAGTACCTCCAGGCTATAAATTATAACACGGCTTAATTAACACCACGCATGCCTCTCATTATGGTGTGCCAGCTCGATGAGCTCTTCCTCTCCCGGCTTTTTTAGGGCTCGGCATCCCGATTCTCACATAGCTTTCCACCCCTCATTAAATCAATGCAGGCTGGCTCGCCAACATGCCAATTACATTCAGGCGAGATAGAATAGTGGAGATGGTAGAGGCGGGGTTAGCGAGGAGGGGGGCCTTATAACTTCACATCTTCTCATCCCTGGCTTAATTCCTGGAACATCACCCGCTCATTACAGCATGAGAACGGCGCGTCGAGCTCCCACGCTGCAAAGCCCCGTAATCCAGGCAGTGGCATCCCAGGCACCAGTTCCACTGTCCCGGCCCAGCGCTCCGACAGAGAGAGAGAGAGAAAGACGGACGTCTGAATTCATGCCATGGGAGGAGGTGGGACAGACTGTTCATCACCACTGACATCAGTACCATTACCATCGTCCTCGTTGTGATAGTCGCGCGTCGTGCAAAATCATAATCTTACTGACACAAGACAGATTTAACAAGGCAGAGATATGAACAAAGTGTGATAGGTAGGACAAAAACATGGTGGACACTTGTTGGATTATGTCCAACATCAATGTCATAGGGCTGACACATTCATGAAACCCTTTTAGCGTCAAGGCAAGGTTGTGAATTCAGCAAATGTTCAACTGGAGAAGCCAGAGGAAATTATAGCCATATATAGACATTTAGGCTGCTATGGTTATGCTACAGTTAAGATAAACAATCTAAAGAGAATCTGATGACAATGTCTCAAATCAAAAGGTGAATTGTTTATTTTGTAGGGGCACCTCTTTACTTGTCATTCACCCACATTTCTTTGTCTCACTCTTCTCTTTCTTCCTTCTTTCTCTTACTCACACACACATACACACACGCGGGCACACACACACACACACACACAGGCACACACACACACACACACAAACACACACTTCTTTGCGGTGTGGAGATTCCAGAATCAAGGCAGCTTTCAGTTTCATCCATCTACTTCTAATGATCATTTCAACAATGGCTGAGATGTCTTTAGCCCTTCCCTGCCCCGTCGGTATGCCTCACCTGAAGCCAATCTACCGGGGGCATCTGAGCTGGGGGGTGGGTCGGTGATTTAGGGGGCTCTCTTTTAGCCTGGGTAAGATGATGCTCGGTGGGTGGTGGCCTCCAAACGACCAGACAGGGACAATGGATCAAATACCAGCACGGAGGCCTTTGAACTATTGTTGCGTGCGTCTCTCACAGGGGGCTGCCCGGCCAAGCCGCTAGGCCTACCTCACCACAAGAACACAGAGCATCAGGGTAGAGTTCTCAAGAGTTGTTTTATATAGAGATGGGCCAGAGAGAGAGAGAGAGAGAGAACAAGGGTTGGACCTGCTTTTTTCACAATCCAAGGAGGTCACTCCCTGGGGATGAGTCACGTTAAAGCGATTTCTGAGGGAACTCTTTTTGTGAGAGCTGTAGTTCTCAACATGTTGGATTTTGTCCACCTCTATGAATAGATGACAGAAGACAACAAGTCAGGATTAGCAGCAGTGGTGGAATTTGTTGTAGCCTACACCTATCTATGAATATACAGGTATAAATAGATCCTTAAGACACTATTCTCAAGGAAGAAAAGTCGGCTCTTTCTTCTCAGGGCTTCATGTTTCCTGTACTCCTCAGTCTGAGAGAGATATAGTCTAGCAAGTTTATTATACTGGACGCTGTGCAGCAATGCAATGTTGGCAACCTAAATTTATTCTACAGCATTCTTAAGAGCAGCGGAGCCTAAATGCTGAGAAAGAAATGAAGAACATGCTGGCGCTCGCCCTTTGTGTAATTAATAAATAACTTTCCATTCTTATTTGGCTTAACAAATTGCTTCGAGAGAATATGCTGGAAATCTGGAAAGAATAACACAGAAAAGCCATGTATAGTCCAACAATTACCCTGTATTCCACAAACATGAAAAATGGACTGGCTTTCACAAGGAGAATCGCAGGAATCCTGCCCTTGTGTATAAATCTTTGTCAGCTTGATAAAGACAGTGTTGACAGCAAGGTTGATCCCAAGCCCAGGGCTGAAAAATACATATTTGTGCGTTCCAGTCATTGGAAGAATTTTGCTGTTTTAAGGCCGTCTCCACCCAAAACACTCTGAAAAGAGTCCCAAAGCTGCTCCTCTTTATGATGTGTGCTCGGCCGTCCAAATCCAACATACACCCAACTCCTTACCTACAAGACTCTTAGCATTTCCACACCAGTGGGTGAGCAGTATCAATGTCTGATGAGAAAACAGCATGTGCAGCATGAGGACAGAACAGGAGATGAGAGAAGAGAGAGGGGGGAAGAAGAGAAGAGGAGAAGAAGGCGGGGGTCCCTCCTAAAGTCCGCTAAAGCCATCTCACACTCTCCAGTCTCGATGATAGCAGAATGGTGCTGTGCGCCAGTTGGCAGTGGATGCTGGGAGATGCTGGCACTGGGGGGCCCGGTCATTAATGGATCGTAAACGTTTTCTCAGAGCCGGGTTACAGCTCAAGGTGATTTAGAGGCGTAACACAAACCCATTAGCACGCTCTCTTAGATGCAGCAGCAGCCACTGCACACGCCAGCACAGCAGAGAAGGAATACACACACACACACTCGCACACACATAGACGCATACACATGCCGCCACAAAGACACACACACACGCATACACGCACACACACACACACACACACACACACACACACACACACACACAGATATCCATCCATCCATCCATCTATCTATCGCTTTCTTACTCCCTCTCTCTTTATCTATCTATCTATCTATCTATCTATCTATCTATCTATCTATCTCTCCCTCTTTCTCTCTCTCTGTCTGCCTGTCTGTCTGTCTGTCTGTATATAATGTATCTCAGTCTGTCTGTTAATTCAATTCTATTTGAATACATAGTTATGGTATATATGCATAATACATGTCTCAAGAGCCTCACATGAACATGTTTGTTGGTTTGTTTGCATGTTTATCCATCTGTCCATCCCTCTGTCCAAGTGTTTATAGCAGGCTTTATAATAACTAAGCTGGGCTGTGCCATATTGTGCTAAAAATCCTTATATCCTCCAGTCTCACCAACCAGCCACTTTACCCGTCCAAAGCCATATCATTCATCTCTCTCTTTTTCTCGTGCCTCAGTACTCTGGATCCTACTGTACCTCTCTCTGTGTACAGAAGCTAGTTTTACTTTTCAAGCCATTTGTCCTTGTCCACCCATTGCACTTCAACCATAACACAATAAACCAACAAATGCTTCATTCTAATATTTCAAATCCCTGCCAAGTGACATAATTTACAGCACAGCATAGACAATCTGCATAAACAAACACACACAAAAACATATAAAGCTGTGGAAATATGTCCGAACAATATCCCCAGCCAGTATGGAGTCCGTTCCAAAGCAAAGCTTTTCTGTTTGTTTATGAGCATAGTCACTCAGTGACCTAGATTTACCTCCCCAGGTCTTTGTCTGCAGAGGGAGAAATTAAATAGTGGCATACAGTACCTCTATTGACAGCTATCCCTGTGAGGCGATGGGGTGTTTATTGATGAAGGATTCTCCCTAGGATGGCCTGAGATTCAGGTGGCCTGCATATGCGGAGAAGCTATGGTTGGTGTGTTGTGTCTCCCACTTGGAGAAGAGTAGAGCTGTGCGTTGGTCTCAGGACAGTGGCATGGCATAGGCTGGTGTTTGTGTGTGTGTGTGTGTTGGGGGGGGGGTGTATAGCATGTAAAACTGAGTGGGATTAGAGCATTAAGAGTGTGCAGATGCAGGAGCACATGCAGCTGGCTGCCATCCAATCAACAGTGCTTTGGCCCAGACAAAAAGACACATGCACACACAGAGAGAGAGAGAGACACACACACACACACACACACACATACACACACACACACAGACACACCTTAATACTTGCACACACACAGACAGAAAGACACATGCACACAGAAACACACACGCAGACACACACACACACACACACACACACACAGTCTTACATTCTTACATACTTGCATGCGCACACACACACACACACACACACACACACACACACACACACACACCTAAATACTTGCACATGCACACGCACACACACACACACACACACACACACACACACACACACACACACACACACATACATACATGTACAGTACTTGAATGCACACACACATAGCAACACACATGTGCATACAGATAATCTAATATACAGACCGCATACTCATGCCCCCCCATGCCCCAACCCCCCTCCACACACACACGCTCAAGCACTCTCACTTCAGACACAAAAGCCCCTCTACTTCCAATGGCACAGATATGGGACACACCAACAGATACACTAGCCCCATGCAAGTACAGTGAGTGGATTCACACACACACACACACACACACACACACACAAACACACACACACACACACGGAAAAGCACACACATAATTATCTGACCTCTCACACTATGTCCGAGCCCTGGCTCTTGAAGTGCCACTTTGCAGTGAGAGCGTTCACACACACACACACACACACACACACACACACACACACACACACACACACACACACACACACACACACACACACACACACACACACACACTCACAGATAACACAGAGAGCTTTCATGCAGCGCCCAGTGCTGGATCGCTGTCTGGTTCATCCAAAGCTGATTAAAGTGACCAGATGGGTCCAGCCACCTCCTCCTCCTCCTCCTCCCTCCCTCCCCTCCTCTCCTCCCCCCCCCCCTGTGTAGAAAACACACAGACAGTAGGCCATGACAGAAAGGCTCTGAGCATGCTACTGTTGATCTGGACACATCTCTCATATCTCTGACCCCCCGCACACACACACACACACACACAGACACACACACTCATTTACACATACCTCTACACACACACACACACACACACACACACACCCACACACACACACACACACACATTTACATGGACACAGACACATCTGTGGAACTCTGATCTAGATCCTGACTAAAGTAGGTCAAACAGCTGTGTTTTTGCAGACAGAAAAATAGAAATGAACAAGAAGCTTAAAATGGCCGAGAATGGAGGGAAAATAAAGATGATAACAAAACTGACAGGGGCAAACAATGTGCTCGAGAGGAAAGACGTCAAAATCACAGCCCACCCACTAAGACTCATGAGATGGGGAGGGGGATTTATGTTTTTTTTTTTTGTTTTTACCAAGAAAGACTGCACATGTTTTGGTCTGAGTCTGGTTTCAACTGAGCATTTAAATGAAGAGGAGCCAAAGGATACCCCCCCCCCCCCCCCCACACACACACACACACACACACACAGCCCCTAACCCCTGTACACCACCACCACAGCCTCCCCAGTAGCCTCTGGGTCAAATCACCCACTTCCAGACCTTTGGAAGTCTCCATAAACGCGCTGAGTGATTGCGGTGGTCAATTAATACATGGCCAATTGCTCCAGCCCCGAGACCAAACCCGTGTGTGGCTTGACGCCGAGCCACCGCGATCCGGGCCCTCAGCACAATGAAGGGGAAGGGTTCAGGTCTCCCAAAATATATAATGGCTGTCATTGTTCCACTGGCCGCCCTGCCAACTCAAGTGCATTATCTTGGGAAAGCCATTTCATTACATCCAATAGAGCCTCAATCATGTGTAAAATTTCCAGCTTGAATGGACCAACCCATCATGTCCATCATCAGACTCATCGGACTTTAATGGAGCTCATTTCTGCCTCATTTTTCTTTGTTTATGGTTCCCATTTACTTGTCTTGAGGTTATAATTACTTTTTTATAATAATTTTTTTCTCTAATCAAGATCAGACCTTGCTTAAACAAGGCAGTTCCCGTGTGTTGCCCCCAACCAATGTGTTTCCTTAAGATTAGACGAGGATCAGATTAGAACTCATGCAGCACACTTGAAGATTGGACTTGCAAAATATGACAAGAGTTGCAGCCAGCGCTAATAGCGATGTTGAATTGTTTTCCGTACTTCAGTTACAGGGAAGAAGGATGTCATGGTATATGCAACGTACAGTGTTTTACAGAGATGATTTATGATAGTGCCTCAAAAAGCTGTAATTGCTTGTCCCCTTACAGGCAAAATGACCATTAAACCTTTAAGACACATGCCACAATAAGAATGAACTTGTCGCTGTCACCACAATTATGGTGTTTGGTGTAAAATATGGGATGTACAAGAATAAGAGTCCACTTACAGTAAGACATGTACTCAGAGTCTGACTTTGAGTTGCGGGCCTCTAAAAAAGTCATTAAAACGTGGCTAGTGTCTGAGACAGTCAACTCTAAGGGAGGAGCTGGCGTGCGTTACAGAAACAAGAGATTTAAAGTGTACAGTAACAGGTCTTTATAAAGAAGCACTGCGTATTCTGCGTAGACTGAGTCATCTAAGTGAAGTAGATTTACTTTGACAACACCAATGAGAGCCATCATTGGATAACAAGGTTTTTTGTCTCAATACAGAGGCCATTAGAGGCTATATCCTTCTGCCATAACTTTTTTTTACTGGAAGTCCATTTGATATTCGTTTACCACAGATTGCCCTCTGGGCAAAAAAAAACACTGTTTCTGTATGCAGACGAGCACATTGACAGACCGAGTGTTATATTTTCCAGGGAAGGATAGGCTGTGGCTTTCGCATGATGTGTGTGCTATGCTACAAAATGCAATGACATGCGTATGTGTATTTGTACAGGTGTTTGTACATGTGTACAATGTGTATATATGTGTGTGTGTACTGTATGTGTGTGTGTGTGTGTGTGTGTGTGTGTGTGCGTGAAGACCCAGCTCTCTGTGGACAGGAAAGCCGTTAAGTGCACGGCTCTTCCTCTTTGAGCAGAGGTGGTGCAGAGTGTCAGGCCAAAAAGGAAGTGTCGATCGGAGGCTCACTCATCGAAAGCAGGAAACGGGAAGCTGAGAACACACACTCTAATGCACCCGACACACCACCGCACCTGGGCTTCCACACACACACTGCTCCAGACGTTTCAGATGGCGTGGTGTGAGTAGCGCCAGCAGCTAGCCCTTCTTTCTGTAGCATGCGCTAGCTGATGATGCTGTGTTAAACTAGATAAGATTTACAGCAGTAGAGATTTACGAGTGTTCATAACTGGTTCAGAATGTTTGGAGATGAGAAATGTGACATTTATGATTCACTGACAACAGTGTATGACAAGATAAATAAAAAGTTGAAATGTGCAGTCTCACTTATCACATTCACTCACGTGAAAGTGACTTTAGTGACCTTTTGGCTTCAAAGTGGTCTTAAGTTAGCCTGGAAATATCCAGACTCTCGTATCTACATTTCATTTGTACAAAGACGTACTGAAGGGAAATTAAAATTAAGCGGAAGTACGTAGGAGGGCAGAGCCAGGCTAGTCTTAAATTTCACTCATAGTAATATATTAAATTTAATTCAATTATATTCAATTATTCTAAATATTTTTCTTTCTATATATAATAGACACATATGCACATAAAAGTTAAGCAGCTAAATGCCATTTCACTACATGTTTTATGTATGTGACTATCCTTGAAACCTTGAATTTAATGTATGGCATATAACTGATGGACATGTGATGGAATGACGTGTTATGACACTATTATAAACCTGACATGGGCACTAGCATGGTGATCAGCAATTTCTACTGTAACTGCAGAACTAAATGCCATACATTTACATTGAGGAACTTTTTAAGTATTGGTGGTCACTCATGAGATGTTCCTGCTGTTTTTTTAATAACAGAATAACTGAGTTCATGACTTGAGTTTGACATGGGCAATGACTTAACTAAGGGTCTCGTTTTGCCTATTAAGTAATATTGTACAATATATTCACAGTTGCCTAGCAACTTTACCCTGTCTCCAGCTGTTTCTTTTGACAGGCCAGCCATGTTGCTTTAATAAAGACGCAACACTGTTTTCCTTGGTAATTAATGAGGGAAGCGTTGTGGACCCTGAGCCTTTAGTGGTGAAACATATCCTCCAACAAAATCCGTCACTGGTTGCACTTTATTTTTCTTAACATGAGCTCATTCGTGGTCTTTACACTTCTGGAGTGTATATCCAACTCATTTAATGTATGCTGTTATTGTGAGTTTCAAAACCAGTGGTAAATATCACCACAAATCTGTTAATTTGCAGTTTGTCGGCCCTACTTGTTGTTTTACACAAAGCAATTATGGCCACTGTAGACCTCTTATAAAATGCACTTATATAGACGTTTCACGAGCCCAGACGATCTTTTTCCCAGAGCACAAAAAGAACATAATTTGAAGGACTGGATGACATCATTGTCCTTTTTATTTCATCTGATTCATATCTGATGGACTCTCGAGTTTGTTAGAAATCTGGCAGATGTTCAGTAGGAAGATCCCCATTTCTCTCTAGAGAACAGAGTACTGTGATGGGTGCAGGGTCACTACATCCATCTCTCTTTACAGTAGAATTCAGAGGCCAACTATCATGGCTCTGGGAAGTCCCCAGATCCATTTTATATTACACAAATATCCCAAATATCCCATGTCCAGAGTACAGAAAGTTGAAACATGCTTTTTAACACCACTGACACTGAAGTTCCGTTGAACACTAACCCTTAAACACAATGGTGAACATCCATAAGGCTGCAGTGCAACTGCAACTGCAATACTTATCTACCGAAGCTGGGTAAATCGTTTGTTAATGTCAAATTACGATGTGAATAAGGATATAAAGTGGAATTGACTGGTTAGCACAAACAGGCCATAAACTTAAACATTTAACATTAATTACAGTTTATTACATGTGAAGGTCACGGTTTGTTCATGTTAATTACTGCAATAACTGACATTGGTTAATTGAACTTTATTTTAAAACATTACACTCACTCATTCGGTTAAGCGCAGGAAGAAAGCAACGCCTTGCTTTTCAAAAGAAGGATGGAAATTTCCTGGTAGTTTAAACAGGCTTCGGTCTAAGTATTATTGAACATATTGTAAAGTTTTCTTGCCGTTATATACTTTGTGTCAATCCTGCTGACTGAACACATATTTATTATTCTCATGTTTTCAAAGTAGTATGTTCACAAGATCTACAGCATCCATTTATGTGGTTCCCCCTGTAATATCGGCAATGCCTTCCTCATGGGTATGTTGTGTGTGCTGATTTTCTCCATACTAATCCTGTGGCGGATACACTGCCTCCCACAGCTCCAGGCAATGCTCTCTGTCTCAGCCTGAATCTCATCAGATCCCATGAAATCGAAGAACACTGGGCCTGCATGAGATGAAAACATATGAATGAAACAGAATAAGCGGAATAAAAACGCGGCTCGGAGGCATCGCCAACTCTCCTGGGCCAAAACAGATCACAGAGACCGCTGGGCCTGTGGAACCTACAACGTGTCTGTGGTTTACACCCACCAAATGAAGTCATTTACAGTTCACAAACTGTATATCAATTTAGCAGAATGTAACTTGGCAACAAACATGTAATGTATCAAAGTATTATAACTTCGCCCTTAATACTACAGAAATGCAGATAAAACTCCTTTAAGACGCACCAAAATATTTATGTTTGCTCTGCACACGTAGCCAGTTAATGCTTTGTTAAGAGGTCAGACTCCATGTTGCATTACATATCATTACATTGTATTTTCAGTAAAATTATTAAAAGCTCAGAGCTAATCCAGATCAACTTCAGAAAGAACCACTGAGAGTAGAGCATGTTTCTTGACTTGTCTCTTGAACAAGAAGAAGTAGAAAGGGTGTGGTCCTGATGAGATGTGGATTTGGGAGATGGCCCAGGATCCAATATTTTTACTGTTCCCTTACTAGTGCCTCTTTTACACTGCCAGGGTATTGTAGGTCCAGACAGCCTGAGCCTTTTGTTTTGCACAGAAGTGTAGGAAAAAATAACAAATAGCCTGAAAGGGTTTTTCCAATTAATATTTCAAGTTGCCGAAAAACATAAGCTGTTTGGTTTAGCTGTGCTTCAAGTTCTTAGAGGGATCTTACTTGCAAGCCTCAGGGGAAAAAACAAAGATATCGAGGAATCTCCCCACACTTTTTCAGCGCTGAGTGACACAAAAAAGGGAAGAAGAGAGTGATAAACAGATTTCACTGGCAAGGATTTGACACAAGCCAGAGCAAGGGGCCACTGTAATCGTTTCTGGGGTGCAACAATGGTCCAGACCTCAACTACAACCCTAAAAAAAAGGCCAATGGTGCAAACTTGACGTCAAGTCCAAGATTACTGGTGAATCGCAGCACACTGTGGTTTGGCTCCAGCCTCCAGTCAGATGGATCCTTGAACGTCTGCCAAATGTGAACGGAAGTCTTTTCTGTCGTGACCTCTCGAGTGAACAGACAGCGGGGCAGATTGGCCGCTCGTTCGTTCGCTCGTTCGTGCGTAGTGTAGTGTTGTGTGTGCCTGCTCCCGACCCTGCAGGAGGTGCGCTGCTACGTTGTTAGCGACACGGCAGCGACGTCTTTGTCTTGTGGCGAGGGGGAGCGCTGCACTGCAGAGAGTTTATTGGCAGAGTGTGTGTTAACAAATAAAGGCTTTTAGTGTTGGGAGAACAGACAGTCTCCACTTTTACACTGAGTAACGTCTGCCTGCTATTGGCTTAGGCGGCCCCTGAAGAGTATCAGAAACAGGGGAGAAGGCCTGGGCCAGCACTGACATCATGCTCCACTCAGCTTTCTCCCTCCAAAGGGGCTGATCAGAGGGGGGTGGCAGGCTTAAAGCCAGCAGTGTATATGTCTGTATGTGTGTGTGTGTGTTTGTGTAAGTTTACATACTGCTTATGTGAGTGTATTTGTGCAAATGTCTCCATATGTGCATGTTGGTTGCATGTCAACTGTGGAGTAGACGTGAGCATTTTGCCCTTTCTAGTCATATTCTGTATTTCAGCATGTGGGTGCGTGCCTGTATGTGTGAGCGTGTGTGTGCGCTTACACATTTGTAGCCAGTGTGTGCTATGACAACTGCTGATTTTGTACAGTCACTTCTAATTTTTCTCCTTTCAAGAGTAAAAATGGAGTGTGGGTCTGTTCGGGCGGCTTCAATAAAAGGCTGATTTATTGGACCTGTGGGGCAGTATTTTCTTTTCTCTGAACTCCTCTGGAGGAGTAAAATAACTTAATAACGTGGTTCTGGGCTCCAAAGAGGACGTCCAAGCCTGGATGGGTATTGGAGAGTAGGGTAAGGGTAGGCTGGGGTCGTAGTTGACGCAGTAATGTTCTCCATATAAAGCTTTACATCAAGGGGGGGGGGATCATTTCCCTCTTAAGTATTCATATAATCACCCTGAGCCCTTGTCCAAAATTGCTCTCCTTCACTCGCAATATTTCCTTCTCCTCTACACGTCAGCTCCATAGTGACCTCACACAGCCTATGCAAAAGAGCTGCACGAGCGAGCCCTGCTCCAAGGAACCGCAAGCCCTGCAGCCATTACATGCTGAATGACGAATGGATTTGTAAAGATTTTCAGTATGGGGAGTGTCATCTCGAAGCCTTTCATCACATTAATTCATTTGTAAAACCGCCGCAGTGTTGCTGTGAATTACAGCACTTACTGTCGCGAACCTGATGAAAGGTAATCTGGAGTAGCCCATGTGTTCGTTGGCTTTAGATTGCAACCATTATTGGGGCTATGCCTTTATGGTGACTACTTACCCCTATCCTTTCTTCTGTAGACCATTGTTATCATTAAATCACAAAGATAAATATAGATTTCTGTGCATAAAGATCTTTACTTATATTTCTTTCTTTGTAGGCTCTTGTTTTCACAAGTCACAAGACACTCTAATTTATATTTCAGCGCTGAGAGCCAAAAAACAACGATAGGCTTTGCGGTTCAGAGGACTGGAATGTGACTCACAAGTAAGTGTGCAGTAATCTACTGTACGGGAGGACTGTACCCAAATAATTGCCACTAATTACAGTTTGTTTTCTCCATTAAATACAGGTCAACAAATGTATTAAAGGGACTCGATGGAGCAAAAATATTGTCCTGGAACAGGATGTGTTTACTGAGAAATCAAACATGGACGTCTGCGTGGCTAATGGGCCAAGGAGCTGATTAAATCATCGTTGTTATTCAGGAAAGACTCTGCACTGTGGAGCTCCCGTCTCTCCGATGACCAGACAGTGTCATGTTCCTCTACCTCATGGACCTCTGGTCGGAAACAGATGAAACAGATGACCCCCCTGCCCCCCCTTGCCCCCTCTCTCTCTTTCTCTCTCTCTCTCTCTCTCTCTCTCTCTCTCTCTCTCTCTCTCTCTCTCTCTCTCTCACAAACACACACACACAGACAGGAACAGAGGCATGCTTGAGGCCGACCCTGGGAGATGGACAGCCAGGGATGGGCCTGAAAGAGACACATTGTGAGGTCACATTCTTCCCGAATGCGAGCGGCAGCCAAGTCGGTAGCCGGCGGGATTACCCCATGAATCATGCCCATTGTGGTGCCTACCCGGGGATGAGAGCATGGAAAGGAATTAGGTATGGCTCGTCTTATCAGCCATCCACAATGCGCCAACGCCAGCCAAGAGGGCCAGACTAGCAAAGATCCCAGGCCTTCACATCCTCATCCCATCCCGTCTTGTCCCACACCACAACACCCCAGTCCAGTCCCTTCCTCTCCTCCGCTCCCCTCCTCTCCTCTCCTGCCCTCCTCTCCTCTCCTCTCAGAGACTTTTGACTTTCGACAGTCCACAACTTGTAGGAATTCGTCCTCCCCTAGCCATGTGTTGTTACTTAAGGGTGTGCAGCAGCCAAGTGCAATGGGCTTTTCCATCCACGCCCGTCCTCCTGTCTGTGTTCTTCCTCTCTACCCCCCACCCGCCCTCACACACACACACACACACACACACACACACACACACACACACCATCCACCCCTCCTTCTCCTCCTCTCCCTCCTCTCGCCTCGTGTCTACCCAGAGATCTTTGTGGTAGGTCCTGGAGTTCAGGCAATATTAGGTTGCACCTCTTAAAACATGTCAGGCTTTGTGGTGAAAATTAAAGAATGGAAAAATGATGAAATGTAATGTTTCACGGATTTCAATTTTTTTCTTCTGTTTCTTTTTTTTTCATATCCCAAGTGCCAGCAGAGAGAGAGAGAGAAAAAAAGAGAGAGAGAGAAATAAAAATAGGGATGAAAGGAGCGTTTGGAGAGACGTGTGTAGGTTTATCCATCAGCAGTTGTAGAGGGCATGTTTGGAGGATTGGGACGTGTTTTGCATGGAGAGCACGCTGGAAAGAGGGCTTCTGCCTGGCGCATGACGTGCTTCCTGTGTCGGCGCTTTGATTTCAACTGTTACACAGGAGTTTGTGCTGAGCTGTAAATCTCAGTGGGAAAACGGTTCAACTGGCAGAAAAGTGCACATAGCCTTCCCTTCCTTTCTCTCTCTCTCTCTCTCTCTCTCTCTCTCTCTCTCTCTCTCTCTCTCTTTCCCCTTCTCTCTTTCTCTCTACAGTGCCTCCTGTTTTTATTTTAGGCACTTATCTTGATGAGGTGAAATTATTCTAGGATGACTTCAAGGGCTTGAATCAAGGCATCAAAACACCTGGTGTGCATTAGATGCAGGAATACCTTCTTAAAGCTTGACTTGTTTGGTGGACCGATATGCAGTTGCCTTTGAGTCTGTCCTATCTACTTCTATGGGTTTCTGTCTGGGTAGATAGGAGCCAGATATGAGGAATGAGCTGTATTTTTCACAAGCATAGGAAGAAATGTGTTTGTCATTTCTGGGGCAGTGGATGAAAGCGATAGGGATCAGCAAGAATGTGTATAATCTAAATCTCTTTATGGGGAGCATGGAGGCAAACTTTCTCTCATGATACAATGTCACGGAATAAAGAAAGCAGCGAATGATAATGTTAATGTTTTTTTCTGCAAACACACAACAACCGCGGAGAAAAAAATGGAATCTATGATGGATCCAAGCACTGCTGTAGAGGACGACGCTGATGGGGAAGAAAAGACATTTTGAATGAGGTAATAGCAAACATACAGGGAAAGGTTTTGGCAGGAAATCCCCTGTCAGCAGCACTAAATGGTCATGTGAGAGAAAGAGAGTAAGGAAGAATGAAAAAAAAAAGTCTTAAAAACATCTTGTGTGTTTAGATTGCTTTGCAGTACATTTGTGTGTGTATATGAATGTGTGTGTGCATGTGTGTGTGTGTGTGTTTACAGTGTGTCTGTGTGTGTTCGGAATGGGTGTGGGCATGGGTGAATCACTCCCCCATCCCGGCAGTGAGGCAGACAGGCAGGCAGGCCTCCACCATACCTCATAAGGACATAGCAGCGCCTCTGACACGGACACACCTTAGGCAGCTAGGGAGGTTGCAGCACAGGGCATAGGGGTTTCGACACAATACAATATCCAGGAAAAAATAATAATAGGGGCATGCAGGAGGAGAAAGGAAAAGATGGACAGGAAGGAACCTGGAGATGGAAGGGGCGATGATGGGGGCATACTGTAGTTACTGGCAGAGGGAAGGGAGAGAGAGAGAGAGGGATATGGAGCAAACAGTTGAACATTGGGGTGGGGGGGTGGAGTATGTCTGTGTGTACATGCCTGCATGTGCTTGTGAGTGTGTGTGTGTGTGTGTGTGTGTGTGTGGTGGGGGGCCGGAAAGGGGGGAGGTGGCTGGGGGTGTTCTGGGGGAGGTGGCTGGGGGTTTTCTGGGCGTGGCGTCGCTGGAGTTGCTGGCGAAACAAAGCAACAAGCCCCCCCAAGTTGATTGCTGGTGAGTAAGCCCTCAGTCCATTAAGACAAATAACATCCAGGTGCTGCCTCTGCTGCCGCCACAACCACGGCCGCCGAGCCACGCTGGGCTGGGCTGGGCTGAGCTGAGCGCTGCTAAAGAGGGGCCTGCTCCAACTCAGGATCTGGCACCAGGGGAGCCGGGAAGCTGTCCAACCAGGGCCCCGTAAAAGGGGAGAGGCCTCCCCTCCCCACCCCACACCACGAGCACCATGTCCCCCATACTCACTACTCTCTGTGTCACCAGTGTCACGGCTGGAGTCTGACACACGGACGGACAGGCGTAGATTTGGGGCCATGCGCTGAGGAGGCGCTGCTCGCTGTGACTCAAATGGGAATCACCACACTGACTTCTTGTGTGTGTGTGTGTGGAGGGGGTCGAGGCAGATGGAAAGAATGCAAACTATGAGGTGAGTGAGTAAACGAGTGACCATCTTGGTCTTTGTCAGAGCAGTAGGGGCACTTTTACAGTACATGGCGAACCTGAAACGTGAGTGTCTCACGGGGTGAGAGGGAGAGCTACTCACATTAGCAGTTAGCGTCTCGCTACCCGCAACAGACCACGGGGGGCCCCCGGAGATGGCGTCAAAATAAAAGCTTTCCTCTCCCTCTGGAGCCCTGCACTTTAATGAGGAACAAGAGAGGAGAGGAGAAAAGGAGAGGAATGTTTGACTGTAGTGTGCAGGAATTTTACAAAACAACCACAGACAATTTATGTGACCAAAAGTGAGAACTAGAGAGAGGCGAGTAGGGAGAGGGAGAGAGAAAATTTGCTTTTGAGCGACAGGATTTAAAGAGGTAGGGGAGGTGTAAGGCCAGGCCAGTGCATGTAAGGTCGGGTTAGTCGACAGGAGGAAGGGATGAGAGCAGGACCTGAGGGAATGATATGCTACGATCCAGCCTCTCTCCATCCAACACTGCACTTTAGCTTTGGATTCAGAATGTGCACATGGAGTTCTTAGCTCTCAACAGCTAATCAACAGTTAATTTAACTGCAGATTTCCTTAACTGGTGCAGTCCAGATTTTTTTCTTTCTGTGTGTATGTATGTGTGTGTGTGTGTGTGTGTGTGTGTGTGTGTGTGTGTGTGTTTGTGTGTGAATGTGAGTGTGTTTGTGAACCCAGACCCCAAAAGGTTTGAACCAAAATAATTCTGCGCTGTCTGCCTCCTATAGTGCTGAGTGCCTCTTCTTCCTCTCGTTCTATGGGTGTGCCGTTCCAGAGGTGCCGCGGTGTGTCTCGGTGTGTTAGCCATGCTTTTGACATGTCGCTAATGCTTTTTCCTGGGGCTTGACGAGCATGACCCTGTGTGTACATGACTCTCACGTCCTCTATGGACTCTATTCACCGGTCGCTATGTGTCACAACAAGGACCTTTAACATTTTTCTCTCTCTTTTTGTTCACCTCGATCTTTCTCTTCATATATGTCACTGGAGAAACCTTGTTGCGTTTTCTAATACTTAAACGTGAAAGGCCGTTGTTAGGTGTCTATTCACTCCATTATCATTGCACTTAAATGTATGTTTATTTGTCCTTGGCAGAGGCAGGCATTCCGAGCGCAAACGATGATCCGTGTCACCCCGTGTCAAGTCAGATGAAGACTCCCTTGAAAGCGTTCACTCAACACAAACATCAGGTCCAAAGCAGACCTTATTAGTGCCAATCCAACCAGAAAATCCTCTCATTTTCTCCCCCCAAACTCTCCCCAGCACAAAGAGACTCGTCATTAGCTTGCTTTACTGAGGAGGAGAGCTCAGCTCGAACATGCCAACCTTCCTGCCCCATGAAGGGGCTTTTGAGAGGTTCCGGAGCTTTCCGTTTGCCCCTGGTGGGTCATGGGTAGAGAGATGAGAACTGAGAGAGCGATCAGCTTGGCCCGAGGATGGCTCTACGCATGTTATCCATTTACGCTGATTTAACATACTCACTCGGCACACATACACCCTGTGCGTTTCATTCGGTTTAAGACAGAAAACATGTTTGACAGCCTCTCACATGATCGCTGTGACGATTTAGCTCACAGCTGGTGAGAGAGCTGTTTTTAGTTTAGCTGCACTGAGGTGACATTCAACTGTCTAGACTGAAATTATAACAGATTACATATCTACAGTGTCAGACTGAGCACACCATACCATACCATGACGTTTACAAAAAATCAGCTTTTCCAGTTGTTTGGGGCTGTTCAAAGTAAAGGCAGTGGCACATTATTCATGTTATGTGCATGGTACATTTAAATTTGGCCAAACTCTCTTTAATCTAAAAATGTTAAACTGTCTGTTTCTGAGAGGTCAAGTCTGTATAGGGCCAGAGCGCAATCAAAGCCGCAATGCTATATTTTAGCCAGATGTTAAATTTGGACCATGATTTTGTCCATAAAATTCTTATTGGCCATCTGATATCTTCTCACCAAATAAGTCTTGGGAAGTCAGTTATCCTATGTCTAAGGTCGTGATACTTTTATTTATTTTTTTCATAAATGTAATAACCCTTCACAAAGTATGATGTGATCTCCACTGAAGAGTCCAGTGTCAAGGGAAGAAGTTTATTTCTGAGTTTTATTTCAGCATGAGATATCTGTAGTGCTCAGGCCTAATGCCTATTATTCAGTGTAGTACTGTCTACCTTTATCTAAAAGGCTCAATTTAACTCAGGATTAAGTTAGTCTGATTTTATCCAATGGCAGCCAATGAAAAGTGAGTCGTTAATATTTATTTATTTTTACATGAACGGAAAAGAGAGTTGTCCATTCTGTGTGACTGTATGAAGCCCTTTCTCATGTCAAAGCATGCTCCGCTCAACAGTAATGAACTCCCAGAGGGGTGGGTGTGTGTTTGTGTGCATTGTGCGAAATAATCACATGGACAGCATGTGTGTGTGTGTGTGTGTGTGAGTGTGAGTGTGTGTGAGAGAGAGAAAGAGCATTTTTATCCTTCACATGAAGAAAAAAACAGAGTGGGACAGAGACTTGTGGAGCATACATCAGGCCAGACCACACACACACACACACACACACACACACACACACACACAAAGAGACGTCAGAGTGCAGGAGGGCCACACTGTCAGAGCTCAGCAGGAGAAGCAGCCAACATCAGAACCTGACACTAAAGGCTACAGACTGTTGCCTGGAGACAAGTACACACAACCACAAATACACTTGCACACGTTTGCCCAAATAATGCCACCGAACGACTGTAGCCGAGGTGCTGTAAATCATGGAGGTTGCAGTGACGTGGTGAGGGTTGGGAGGGAACGTGCATGTTTGTGTGTGTGTGTGTGTGTCTGTGTGTGTCATTGTGTGTGTCTGTCTGTTGGTTGGTAGGGGAGAGGGTCGTCGATGAATTGGTTCCAGTCACATATGGGTGAACATTTGAACAGTGTTTAAGTCTTGTTCATACACTGATTAGTGTGCTGTGAACAACATGCTGAGAGTCATCACAGCAATTATACCACACCTTAGCAAGCCTAATCCCCTCAAATCAGCCGTCGACTCCGCTCTTCCAGGGGAACGTGTATCAAACAAGCAGGATTAAAAGGTTGAACCCTAAGAACATGGCCCCTGAGTAAAGTAGCTCTTTGTGTGTAAGTAGCCTAGCTCATCTCCTCAGCTGACTTGGGTGCCAGCGCCACGCTAATCCACCACACCGACGCAAGCTATTGCCGCAATAAATAATAAAAAATAATAATAGCGTGTCACAAACACGGATCCTCCTCTAGCAATTCACTTGATAATAGGCTGAATAGGCATAGCATTCTTCCTCCTACAAAAGCTTGTGGGATTAGCTGCCTCTCCAGAGGCTAAGACACACCAGTTCAGGTTCTCTCTGATTCTTGGCGCTCTCTCAAGGCGGGATTTAGAGCTAAATGGGTTTAGTCTATAAAAGGTGAGGCTCTCATTGATTTCAGGGAGGTCTGATTCCCATCCTGAAAAAAAAAAAAACGCAGCACACAGCACGGCAGATGAATAACCATCTCTCTCCGAATTTCCTCACACTCTCACACACACATACAGAGAGAGAGAGAGAGAGAGAGAGAGAAAGAGGGAAGAAAAAAAAAACAGAAAGAGAAACAGAAAAATGTCTGACATCGATGTTGGAGAGCAGTGAGATGGATGGTTGGATCTGCTGGGGCGGGTGGGGCGGGTGGGGCTGGTGGGGCTGGTGAGGGCCTGGCGTCCGCTGCCAAGCGCTCCGTGCCAGGATGTGGAGGAGCAGACTCTGCGCTCGCTGGCGCTGTGTGCACGGCCCCAAGCCCCCCCACCCCACCGCTCCCCTCTGCCACTGGGACGGGGATCATTCACATTTATTGGGATCATTATGTGTGATTAAGTCAACGCAACACACTGGGGTTGCCATGGCAACGGGGGCCCAAAACCAGGCAAACGAGAGGCCAGACCCCCTAATTTGTGTTTGTGCTCGGAGGGGTTCGCAACGCAGAGTGGGTGTTTTCACGAGTCTGACGGCTGACCAGATGACCAGTCGAATTGGGGCCAGTGTTTTTGTTGTTGTGTTATTTTTTCCCCCCTTCATTGGTCCATGTTTAAAACCCACTTTTTTATCATAGTTTTTTTTTACAAGGACCCTCCTTTCCAAGGACCCTTGCGGTTATGGGAAATACAATAATCAATGCAAGCAGATTTGCATCTGCAGCCGAAGACACATTCCCCACTGCTTCCCTCGAGCAACTAGAGTCAAACTGTTATCTGCTTTGCCACTCTTAAGTAGATGGTCTGGCCTGTTCAGGATGCTGGTTGGATTCTCTGTACACCACGAGACTTCATTAAAACCATGTGTCTCCTTGCATGCAGGACCCATGGAGGAAGATAGCACAACTCTTCCTTTGCTGCGTGCCAGCTCAATCCCTCCAAGTCATTTATGCCCTGCTCAACTAAATTGTCTTGGCCATCTTAGTGTCATGGTGGCACCTCATTACAATATGGGAGGTATTGTAATCGATCAAAAACAGTGTGAAACAGTTTATGTGGAGAGGGAGTTCAAGAGAAGCCAAAGAAGAGAAGGGCTTGACTATTGCAGTGACAGCCAAATGACAGTATCCACAACATGTGGGAGATATTTATCATCCGTGCTTTTGGAACTCAGCAGGGAAACAACAAAAAAAAGTGTATTTTTTTACTGAGCAGAAGACAGATGACTAGGCGAGTCTGTGCAACAGTAGAGCACCAGTAGAGAACCAGTGTGATGCACGAATGAATGCTGAATCTTTTGCTGTTCTTTGATCTCAGATGAGCACCTGCATCTAAAGGCTCAGAGGAAAATCCTTTAAAAGGAACCTCTAGGTTTATGTGGTCGCCGTCATGGACAAAGGAGGAACTTTGTAATCAGTCTTTTTTTTGGGGGGGGGGGTTCTGTTCTCAGACGTGAACACACGTGAGACATGAGGGACTCCAGAGAGCATTGAAGCTCCCGAATTCCACGTAGGATTGAAGTAGGCTCCCACGGGAATAATACCTTTTAACGTTCACGTGGACGTGGGTGGTGGTGAATCATCTGATGAGGTTTAAACACAGCTTTTCCTCAGCTGCTGGCCAAAAAGGAAATCCTATAAGGTGCACCTGCAGACAACAGATATCTGCTATGTCATTACAGGAGAACAGAGGAAAATCAGGATGCTTTAATGTGTGTGTGTGTGTGTGTGTGTGTGTGTATGTGTGTGTGTGTGTGGTGCTGCACTGTGACATTGTACATCTGGTGTGTCTATAAGCCATGTGAAGGCAGGGTAGGCGTTTTGTCTCCTGATTTAATCCCTTTGCCTGTGATCGTCCCACAGCTCTGACTGAGCTGCCAGTCGATGAGCTCTGAGCAAGGGGGGAAAGATTGGAGCAGAGATCAGAGATCGCTTCCTGTCATTCTCTGCTGGCTGACTCAGAGACAGGGAGCGGCCGGTAGGATGAGCGTAAAGACCAGGGGGAAGTGACCTCATTGCTGGGCCCTGTCCTCACAGACCCGGATGGCGGTGACCGGTAATGACCAGCGAAATGGGTCGGCCTGCACTGGGATCAGCAGTTACTGACGTCAACTCTGAGAAAAGGGTCAGGTGCACTGTGGGGCACAGATTGTCCAGATATTACTGGATGCAATATCTACTGGTTTCATATTTACTGTATTATCTACTAATTGTACTTTTAAGAGTGATTCTGTCTCCTTTGCCTGTGTGTGCATGTGTGTGCATGTGTGTGTGTGTGTGTGTGTGTATGTGTATGTGTGTGTGTGTGTGTGTGTGTGTGTGTGTGTGTTTTGTGTGTCTGTTGTGTGTCTGTTGTGTGTCTAAATCTGTGTAAATACGACAAAATGCCTCACTCATCCTCACTCACTCTGACTCATCCTTCAATCTGCTGTTGTGTGTGTTCAAAGATATTCCCATTATAATATTTAACTGGGCAGGAAGGCCAACTTTACTAGGATTTTCAATTCAAAGGAAGATTCCGCAACACTCTTTCAGTAATCGTTTATTTGTTTGTTGTTGTGGATATTGCCAGGCTATGATTATGTCCTAAAAAGGCTTTGGACGTAAGGCTATGATTTCTTTGTGCTGAGAAACTCCTTAAACTTCCTCTTACCCGTTGCTTTTCATGTGAAATATTAACAGGTACCGACACATTCAAGCAACAAGCTGATCTGCGAACAGCAGCAGACAAGAACAGAGAGAGTGAGAGAGAGTGAGAGAGAGGCCCATTTTTTGTTACCGTGCCAATCGGCACCATATCCAGAGGCCCAGCAGTGGGCGGCACGGCAAGTGGGAGAGCTTTTGGACATGTCGGCGGCACCGCCACAGCGAGAGGGCTCCTCCAGCAGCCGCCTTCGCTTGTTGTCTCGGCCGCAGCTTTTGATCCCGCTGGTGTGAGTAAACAGTGTAAACACGGGGGCCCTCACAAAAGGCAGCTGAGGGTTCCGCGTCGTGTCCAAGAGCTCGGGGAGCAGTGAGATCCGGCCGTGCTAACCGAGCGCAACTGTGGTCGCCGCAATGTGAATTGATTGATTACAGCGAGAAAGCGCGCGGAGGAGGAGGACCTCGAATGAACTCTCTCCAGACTGTGTTTACTGTGATGACAGTGGTGAGGAGACATGCAACCACAGAGACGCCAAGCAGCGGCATCGCCGGAGCGCTTTGGCCGCCTCGCACGCCGGCCTCTAATGGAACTTTTCCAGGGATAAGGGGATGGGGGTGGAGTTAAGCGTGCTGATCGGGGGCTACTTTCGCGGTGAATGCCTATCCCACCACCGTGCACCCTTATCCCTTAAAAAAACACCCAGTTCTGTGCCACCCCTCGCGCATGAAGGGAAGTCGGGCAAGTCAGCCACCCTAGTGGTGGTGTCGGGGCTAAATCCATTTGGGCTGCACGCATGACTGCCCTCTCCTCCGAGCGCCAGAGAGGGCAGTGAGCAGGCATGCTGGGAAGGGAGGCCTCATGGCGGCGATGACTAGCCTGACGTAGTGTTGATGTAATATGGCTCCCATTATCCCTCTCTTTTTCACAAAAGGCCAGCACATGTGGGGACGCCCTCCCAAGCATCAGAGAGAGGGCTAAGTAACCACAGTTGGTTTCTAACCAATTTGTCGCATTAGTGCATTGTTGCCATTACAGTAGGGTCATAATAACGACTCAAACAGCAGCTGTTATGACAACAGTGACACTGGTCAAAACACTGGTAAAATATTCATAATAAAACATTGGGGTTCGTTTTAATATCCGGAGAGCAAAACGCAACCGACATAAAAACCCAGCACGGAGGGACCCACTGGTGGTTAGAGAATCAGCGGGATGACAGCTTGGGAAATGGTACATATATAGACTTGCACCCGTCAACTCCCTCACACAGCCACCTTTGCCTTCTCACCCTCCTAGTGTGTCTGTTTCGCCCTCTTCCCTTTCACAAAGGGAAATGTCAGCATGTCAGGAATGTCTCCGGCTGACTTAAGGCCCTACTTTAGGAGATGTCGAATGGGTGGAATCCTTGTCTTTAAGGAATCTGAGAGGGTACACACACACACACACATACACACACAAAAACACACACACACACACACACATCCCCTAGGCTGCATGGAAGTCTTCCAAGATGTCTTTTTCCGCGAAATGCACAACTACTCTGGATGTCCCCTTCTGTAGCCGGGGGGTGGGGGGGTAAGACTGGCTTACATTACGTGTTTGGCCTCCTGAGACTACTGACACCTGCAAAACCCTCTATCAAAAACCCCTGGCCTGTCCCCACCACACAAAAGCTGGCAGTGAATCTACTCAAGGGGAGAAGATAGAAAGAGAGAGAGAGAGAGAAAGGGTGAGGGATGGAGGGATAGAGAGAGAGAGGGAGAGAGGGTAGAGGAAGGGAGAGAGAAAAAGTGATGGGGTGAGGGAAAGAGGAAGGGAGACAGAGAGATGGGGTGAGGAAGAGAGAGAGAGAATGTGAGAGATAGAGAGAGAAGGAGAGGGTGAGAGATAGAGAGATGGCTTCCTCATACCTTACCTCCAACACACTTCTCGTCATCTCTAGACCCCATGGTAGAGTGACGGCCACACCTTCAGGAGTCATGACTCCGCATCGACTCCCCTCCTCCTCCTCCGTCTTGGAATGTAGGCCCCTTGTTTTTCCTTTAGGGGAGCTTCAGAGGGGACCTTTGTGATGCATGTTTTCCATGGGTGAGACATTAAGTGAATAAAAACTATATTATGTGGAGACTTGCATGCAAAGCTCCTGCCACACTCTTATGAGCCAGCTGCCCCTTTGAACAGTGTGGGTTTAAAGTTAACCTACGCTAATGCTACAGTCACTCCACTAGCATTTAAGTTTAATGACTCAAAAGGTAGGACGTCTTGGTCCCAAGCCAGAAATTCCTAAACTAATACTTGACCTTTTATTTCTGACTGTTTTGTTTCTGACTTTATGATTCAAACATGGATCATTTTGCAGGATGTGGCTCATCAAAGAATTAGCCTAGCTTACTGTTCTGACTAAAGACATTAGGATTCTGAGAACATGTGCAAAGCTATTAGCAACAGGTTGCATTACAGCATGTGTATGTACAGTAGTAGGCCTATGTAGAAGGAAATTGCACCCAAAATATCATAATACAAGACAAACTATGTGCTACACCATAATGCCGAGAAATAAGTACACCAGTGGTTTTTATGTATTAAAGTAAATATAATATCTGAATAGAACAGAGTCATAGAACAATAGAACATGTCAGCAGAACTTAAAATTACATCTGTAATGTATAACCAGTGTGTATGAGCAGCTGATGAAAAAGTTATTTAATTAAAGTTAAGTTAATTATATGACTCTTTGGAAGAAATGTACAATGTGTAAGCCACTTTATATGAAGTTAGTCAAACCTAGTTGTGCACATTACGTTTGTCATCTTGGTGGTTTCTGGCCATGCCTGCAGCTATGTCAGACATACTGTATGTCTCCCACCCACCCACCCACACACACACACACACACACACACACACAAAGAAACACACACGCCTGCCTTACTTACTTTACTGGTGATTTCTTTTCACTTCCTGGTGAAATTATGCACTGAAGGGGGAAAAAGCTTGCAGTCACACTCCAGTGTACCTGCCAAGAGGCTGTTGCAATCCCTCCCTCTCTCTCCCTCTCCCTCTCCGTCGCTCATGCTAAGAAAATAATGTGGAAAAAAATGAAAAGAAAATAGTTGGCTTCCCCTCACAGACCAGGATACCACACTCTACCCAGCAGAGGACACAGTTGTGAGAAGCATTACATGTGTATCATGTAAATGCCAACACTATTTTCCCCTCAGCCTGAACTACACAAAGGGATTAAGAACAGTTCTCACATTGAACGAATCATGTATGCAGTTCTTTAGTGTATGTAGTTCATTCAATTTATGTGTAGTGCGTAAACTGTTTCCATAGACACTAGATACTTCAGAATTGAAGCAAGGGGAAAATATTGATGTAAAGTGTTGCAGGCCACAGATTCAAGGCTCTTTACCAGTAATCAAGGCCCCTTAGCAAAGCTCCAAATTGCAGAGAAACAGCTGGACGTGTCTAACCACACTGAAATCTTCTGTAGCTCCCTGGACAGAGCTCTGGATAGAGAAAGGCAAAGAAAGCTGGGAGGTAGGTTTGGCAACCACTGTCCACTGTACAAGGAGTGGAACGAAGATTGCTGTGCCCGTGGGGCCGTCGTTTTGAGTACAGCCCCGAACTTCCCTGATTCAGGGCTCATATAAATAAACGTTGCTGTGAGCGGGGCAGGAGCGGCACACATAGCTTCGCCATTTGGCCATCCATTCGCACAGGTTACAGTGGTATAGGCAGCAGCCGCTCAGCTGTCTGCTTCGAATATTGTTACAGCGCAGCTGCCAAACTCTGACACACACACCTGGGTAAATAACCAATACCCACGGACTAGTTCAACGCCACCCCACAGCTTCCTCTTCTCTCCTCTCCTCTCCCTGGACTTCGGCTTGTTCTGATGAATGAGGACTTTTGGCTGTTGAAATGTCTGTACTCATTCCCCTCACTGTCAAGGCTGCGAGAAGCCGAGGCCAAGGATTCAGCTCCATCTTCCCCCCGCTGTGTGAAAACGAACCGACTGACAAAACACCCAGTGCGAAGACGAAGCCAAACGGTCCACCCAAACCAACATTCCCCCAAGCGTTAGTGCTCGTCTCATCCTGAGCTAAGTGGAGGACGTTGTCCAGTTTCCCTGGAGGGCACTCAGTGTGTGCATGGTGTGCCTTGGTCACACACACGCGCACACACGCACACATGCGCACGCACACACACCGGCTGTCCTTTGAGCGTGCCATGTGTATAGCTTTGATGGGGTCATCTTATCTTTTCACTCGAGGTCTTCAGACCAGGGCAGGCTAACGGGCTGGACGCCGATGGTACCGTCGGCCGAAATAATTCCAGTCATATCAGAGTGAGGTGAACCACGATCGACATGGCCAAACATTCCTGGTCACAGCACTTAGTGAGTTTGCTGAAGAGGTATGCTATGCTGTGCTGCATGTTGTAAAACCGAGCAATCGCAGGCAGTTGGCCTCCTGTAAGAGGTGACCGGTTGTTCGGCCAGGAGAGGAGAAGTTGGATGACGTTGGACGTGGTTTTTACACATACGCACACACAAACACACACGCATGCACACACACAGAGAGTGACTCTCTCTGACTCTCTCTCTCTCTCTCTCTTTTAAACACATACCCACTCTCACACACACAAACTCTCTCTCTCTCTCTCTCTCAAACACACACAGACACACACACACACTGGCCACCCACTCCCTTGCTAAAGCCTCTTTGACTGGATGACATAACCCTTTCAACAGTAAAGCAGGGCAAAGGAAAACTCTGGGGCTATAACGCTGGTAAATACTGGTGTCCCCTCTACCCTTAGAAAGCGATCTGGTTGCACACACACACAGCCATGAAGCACAAGGCGCATTAGCGGTTGAAGTAAAATGTGGAGGGAGCCAGTCGTCTTGGTATCATGGACCCTCACCCTCCTTCAATGCCTTCTCAGCTTTCACACACACTCTCACACACACACACACACACACACACACCCTGTGCCTCCTGGCCTGCTTAGTGATGAGGGGGACTCTTAAGTGTCTCTTTCTTTCTCCTTCTCACTCTGTCTCACTCTTTCCCTCCTTCCATCTCCATCTTCCTCTCTCTCTCTGTCCCTCTCTCCTTCTCTCTTCACCCCATCTCTCTCTCCCTCTCTCTCTTTTTTAGTATTTATTTATGACTCTTTTAATGCCACTGCAGTCTAGCCCCAGCGCTTTTATAATGGAGGTGAAGGCGAGGCACTCCCATGTCACGCCACTAACCCTGCGTAAAATTTTACAGAATCAAACCACGTCTCCACGGAAACCCAGTCACAGTGACGCACAGCGCATTAAACCCGTATTTACTAACACAGACTTGAGAGTGGAAATAAGTGGTCTGCCTTTTTTAACGGAGAAGAAGAGAAGGGGGAATTGGGTTATGGTTCCTTTTTTCTTTTTGTTCGAAGCTGTTGCCAAATCACTTGAAGAAGTCCAGAAGCAATCACTATAATGGCGACCGCCTCTATTAACCGATGCTTTGCATTTCACTGGTTGTCCTAAGTGCTTTGTATTGTCATTGTTCCTCTCACAGTTACAGAGTCATTTTGAGGGTTTCTAGCCAGAGGGAAGCTTCTTGTCTGGCCCATGGAATGTTTTATTTTCAACATCAAGGCTTTCTCCCGGCGGCACCCCCCTCCTTGTCTCTCTCTCTCCCTTTCTCCTTCTCTCTCTCTTCCCACTTCACTCTATTCATCTCCTACTTGCTCTGTCTCTTTCTTTCCCTTTCTCTCTAGTTCTCTCTCTCAGTACCCCACCAACAAACCTCCTTGACCTGACCATATGGCTTTGATGAGAGCCAGAGCCCTATGCAAGTGTGTGTGTGTGTGTGTGTGTGTGTGTGTGTGTGTGTGTGTGTGTGTGTGCGCAACACGGACTGCAGGAGAGGCAAATGGAAGGTAGTGAAGTCTTTTGAACCTCTGTTACATTATAACCATCCTAAACACATACAGCTGTCCAAAGTTCAGGGAAGACATAAAAGGGGCTTTTGCCTGTTACCTCTGAGAATGATAATAGCCAAGCGCCACTAAAAGTACTAAGAAACTGAACAATCAAAGAGGCAAAAGGAAAGACTCCCCGCTTTTATTACAATCTGCTAATGGGATGTGTCTCTGTAAGGGAGGAGTGATGTGACAAGCGCTGGAGCTCTAATAATGTGCGCTCCAGGCGTCGTAAAAAAGCAGAGGACATTTTCTGTGAAAGTGATTAAACTCAATTAAAACTCGGTTAATTAAAATCCAGAAAGGACTCAGGGGCTGAACTAATTATAGTTGACCTGAGCCAAGCGATAGTCCCTGGGATGTGGAGGGGAGGACGAGGGGGGGGTAAAAAACAGCAAAATGGCGTAAGAGCACACACTCTGTCTTATGTCAGATATCGCCAGCGACCATTGGGATGTTTATGCCTGTGTCAGAGTTAACACCCGAAGGTCTGTTTATATTTGCGCTGAATATGTTCAGATGTCAGAGGTGCCATATGGTTGCTGTGGCTTTCTCTGTGGTTTGTGTGTATGACGCGACTGTGTTATATGTCTGTGTGTGTATTATATGTTATGTGTGTGTGAGTGTCCAGTGTGTGCCATAAAATCTGTGTGTGTGTGTGTGTGTGTGTGTGTGTGTGTGTGCGTTAGTGAGTTTGTCTATGCGCTCATATGCTTTATTTCAGGCCATATGTTTTTGGGATCCTCTGTGGCGCGTACACCACACACAGTAAATATGAGTTTGTGGTCTGACCACGGTGCTCCAGGAATGCTCTCATGTGGTCAGCCGGCTCTAACCACCATTGACAAGAGGGTTAGGTGGCTTTTGGTCATCAACATTCCTGGTGGCCAGCGACATAGGAGGCAATCGAGCCTCAGGAACCAACCCGATGAAATCTTGACGTCTTTCGCTGGGTTCCAGGGCCGAGGCGCGGGCGGGCGGACTGGGGGGGCTCGGCGGGCAGGGGGGGGTTGTGTGGGGGGGGCTCTCTCTCTGTTTTTCGTTTTTGTCAAAAGACTGACGCAGCAGTGGCGGTGTGCAGCTGCTGGGAGCTCTTTAAAGAGCAAGGGAACCAGGCAGAGGCCCAAGCCATGTTGCTCTTAATCACCATGTACCAGTATCTGAGGGCTAACACAGAACAGCCACCCTGACCCTGGGAGCAGCAGAACACTCCCCTCCACAGGAGCAGGAGCCAGCACACACCATACCACATGAATTCTTCAATCTCTCTCTCAATTTCTCCACAAAAAGCTCCCCCTTGCACGAAACAAATAAACAAACAAGAACGAAGAAGAAGAGACTTACGTGTCCAAAATTCACACGGCCGTTTCGGTCAAAGATGCGGTTGAAAACAGAGTGCAGAGCGGAGCGGAGCTCCATAAAAATACAGCGACCAAAGTGAGGAATGCGCATGCGATGCCAGCTGTAATGCCACTACTGATAAGAGTCCTGAGAGAACTCGGCCGGCTCATCCATCAAGGAAACGCACACACTAAATTAGGCTTCATCTCTCCGCCTGGTGCTCTAGCCTGGTTGTGAGAACTTCTTCAGGCCCTTCGGACTATTTACAGAGCCAAAACATGTGGACAAAGCACAGCTGGCCTTTGATGCTGGCTTTCATCAAAAGGCTCGCTCGCTAATTTGTATGCATCAAGCCTCCTCTGAAAGTGCCCCCCCTCCCCAACTCCACACACACACACACACACACACACACACACACACACACACACACACACACACACCAATTCCATGCCTATGGCTCCTTCGTGAGAGCTGTTTGAGGCTAGGGACCATTTGGTGCGATCTGAATGTCAGCTTAGTGCACCCCTTTGCCACAGAGGTGATGGCTTATTCATGCACTCAGGCATTATTGTAAAACAGTCTGGTTGTGGTTATGCCCTCTTCCCATCACGGTGCTGACATACACGGAGAATAGGCAGTCCTCCGGTCTGGACCTCCCTGTGGACAGGAATGTTTTAACAATTCGCTCACTGGTATTGTATGATCGCTATCTGCAGATAATGGCCATGTTTGATCCTCTTCCAGTTCCAGATAGGCAAGTGCAATTTGTCCTTGTAATGGGAAAATGTCAAGGTTTTCAGTGTTTATTCATTATTCATGATCCTGACCATGTGTTTGATATTTGCCTGCTTGTGCCTGAGAGAATTACTGAAGGCTTTTCAGCACATGTAAGACCGCTATTGTGGATAATCGTTATTATTATCCAGCCCAAATGGATTTCCTCTTTGTGTGTTCATGTGTGGATGCCACTGCCCGAGACCACTGACACGAGATGACTCAAGGTTCACCATTCTGGGTCTTGATTTGATTTCACTTCCCCTCGCTGAGGAGTATGGAGTTCATTATTTGTGTACCTTGGGACTGTGTTGCTCTAGCAGAATGCCTGGAATGCATCACGTAATTGTTTTTGCCCTTTAGAGGGAGCAGAGCAGCACACAGCTTGTGGGAAACACTGGTTCCAGTCACACTTTCATCTTTTATCATCGAAGCAAACGTCTGTTGCATCACTAGGCATTTTATACTGCTAATTAGCACCACAGTAAACTGTTAATTCCGTAATGTACGATTAAGTAATCTCGGCCTTTGATTTTAAAAATTACACTTTATGAGAGTTGACGTAGCGCGATCTTAAGCATGGCTTCAGCGCTCCTTGTTAGCCAGCCAGCCAGCCAATTCATTATTTTACATGCCTGTCTTTGGTTTTCTTGCTCTGTGGTATCATACAGGAAGTTAGTAATTAACCGCAGTTTGTGTCTTAAAGTGGGGAGACTTTAAGAATTCTCCTGTGCCCTCTCAACCTGCTGTCCACTGGTGCAATGGCTGCTTTTTACATGTTCGCAAGGCTGAGGCAGGGTCAAGGGGAAACGTTGCCCTCTTCCACAGGAAGTAACCCTTGCTTTGCAAGACACTGCAAATCCCCGCCTATTCCTCTCTCAAAAGCCAATGCCATTGGTCAGGATGGATGATGAATGGAGTGTGAGGGGGCTGCCTAACTGTTTTTTTATTTTTTTGGTCAAGGTGGCTCATGACATCAATTACACGGTCGGTTAACACGCGCTTCATCGCTGGGCTCTTCCTGGGGTTAACTCCTTCCTGACAGGGGGAGAGAGTCGGGAACAGAGGGAGAGTTATGGGCCCCCGGAGGTCCATTTTACGGCAGTCAGTCGCCTGTGACGGATGCTCCACGACAACAGCAGTGGACGGCACAGCGGCGCTGCCTAACTGCCTTGCCTGAATGTACCATTCTTACCAGCCTCTAAACACACACACACACACACACACACACACTACGCACGCACACACACACACACACACACACACACACACACACACACACACATACACACACACAAGCTCTGCTTGCTTCGCCGAGTGCTGAGGACAGATCACTCCATATCAAAGTCTCCGCTAACCCAACCGACCAGCGCAGGCCCCAGACAATGAAGCTTTATTAAGGGCTCTGTTAAGGGCCCCTCATGCTGAAATCCCCCGTGCAGGATCGGGCTGTTTGACATCAGTGAAGAGGCAGGCTTCAGAGAGTAAACGATGCGAGACAGATAGACAGAGAAAAGAAAGAAGAGACAGAGAGAACGAGAGAAGAGAGAGCGAGAGACAGAGAGAGGGAAAGAAGAGAGAGAGAGAGATTTGAGGGGGGTATTCCCCTCTTGCTGTGAGCTACAAGGTAAACACAGCAGGATCAGCAGGAAGTGGAACTCCACTTCTGAGCAACGTGAAACGCTCACGGACATCCCTTCAAACGAGCAGCAAACACAACACACTCGGCTCCCAACCTTGGATTGGAAACGTGCTTTGGAGCGCTGCCTGTGGTAAAAGTAGGTGCAATCATCTCCACTTTGGCAGTAAACATGATTTCCCCCTTGGGTATTCCAGTGGTAATGAGATTCCTTCAGGAAGAGGCCTTGTTTAGAGTAAGCTAATGCGGAGCTCCCAGCCAGCTCCAGCGGCGGCAGGTATAGCGATTCCCTCGTGGTGACAGTGATAAAAAACCCTCATGTGGAGTGACATTATGGCCGTGGAATTCTAAAC
>NC_063206.1:23636595-23639095 GCF_017589495.1 Alosa alosa | reverse complement strand
AGGGCTCTAGAGCAGGCCAGCGAGGTCAGACAGCACAGTCTCTCACAGAGGCTTGTGTTTTTCACGACACCACAGTGTCTACAAATAGCTTTTTATCCCCTCTGAATAGACATTGTCATCTCAGGCAATTCGATGATCTCACCCCCCCCCCACCCCCCCATGAGAGAAGCTTTTCACTTCAGTGTGTTTGAAAGTCAGGGCGTTTCCTGGGCTCTGGTTTTAAGAAAATATAATATAAATAAAAGTAATCCATTATCCTCTTGTTATCTCCTTCAAGCCCCATCAACAAACACACACACACACACACACATAACCAGCTCACCACCTCATAGTGATGCTACCACACACAGGTACTTCCATGACTCACACACACACATCACATCATACTCCTCTTTCAAAGCACTGACCCTTTGACACGTAATGACGTCCATCTGAGCTTCACCCATTCATCTCTCTGTGGCCTCAGGCTGTGGTCTTGGCATGCAAGTGTACGCAGTACCACAGAGCCACTACGGAGGTGAGGAGAGGAGAGGTGAGGAGAGGAGAGGAGAGGAGAGGAGAGGAGAGGAGAGGAGAGGAGAGGTGAGGAGAGGTGAGGAGAGGAAGAGGTGAGGGGATGGTGGAGTAGGGTAGGGGTGGGTGGCATGTCACCTGTGGACCCCAGAGACATGGTACAGGTATCCAGACGTGACCACAGCCCCTGACAGCGCCTAGGAGGAGGGGGCTAGGGTGTCCCCCAAGCCTGCCACCTCGTTACTGCACCGCGGCGGTGACACATGTGGTGTGCATTAGGCGCTGCACTAATTGAAACAAATGACTGCGGGAGGAATTCTCCTCTGCTATCAGTTTAAACGCATACATATGTCACATACATGTAAATCGCAGATTAGTGGCTAACGAGGATTCGTGGCTTTCATGTCGAGCTTATAATTATCGCTTACACCTCGACGGCGGGCTTCGGCACATATGATTCGATTCAATTAGCTTCAGAGACACATTTCCCCCCCTGCCAGAGTTGTTTTGTGGGCCTCTTTTGGTATCTCCAGCTGAAACTAAAAAATCACCGCAATCCGAGCATTTAGCGTTTCGTGCATGCGATTGTGAGAGCGATTTTGCACTGCTAAAATCAAATCTCCCCGAGTTTACAGTTTGCACAGACTTTGCCAACTGTCACTCCCTGCTAACTCCCTCAGTCCCTTTTCAAATGTGCCACGCTGCTGGCTATCGCGTCTCACAGCCCTGGCTTGTTTATGCGCCGTGTGGCGTGCCTGTCACCTAGCAGCTCGTCATTTTGGGTGGCCCCCGTGCTTGCATGGGGGGTCTGGTGGAATACAGTGGGGGACCCCCCCCCCCCCATCTGTATTCCACGTGCTTGTTAGTTAGGCAGATAAGAAGAAAGGGAGCCACCAAAGGCGAACTGAACCCCTGTTCACACTGGGGGCAACAGCTCCTCCTCCTTCCCTCCCCATGGGCCTCTATACGGGGAAAGCCACCCAAGCCTTCCAGGAGGCAGTGGAGAACACACACACACACACACACACACACACACACACACACACACACACACACACACACACACACACACACACACATGAACACATACACACACAGCTGTGTGGTCCAAAAAAAGAATCCATCATCAATACTAATACTGTTGCAACATAGTGAGTAAGATCTGAAATAATCACCATCAATAATGGCCCCAGCTATGGCTCAACTGACTGGGGCACCTGCACCGTACGCCAGCGACCCGGGTTCGATTTCCTGCCCCGTGGTCCTTTCCGGATCCTACCCTGACTCTCTCTCCCATTCGCTTCCTGTCGTTCTCCACTGTCCTATCTGATTAAAGGCATAAAAAGCCTAAATATATTTATATATATTAAAAAAAAAGATCTGAAATAATTATATGGTACGGTTTTTTTGGTAAGCATACCTGAGAGTGTCTACAATGCTTAAGTCATTATTATTTTGTAGTTGACCTTGGTATTTAAAGTAACTTATTAATACTTTATCGTAAAGGGCAGGTATTTTGGTTTTCCAACATCCAAGTTTACATTTAAAATGTGAATAAGTACTCTATGATTTAAAATATATATTGTTTAATAGAATAATTAGGTACAACACATTTTTCAACAATTTCTTCACTTTAATCTACTATATCTTGATTTTACCTGGTTTTACCTGACTTTTGCTACTAATTTTAAATTATAGGCTACAGGCATCTTCTTGGACACCTATATAACCTTTTGACCTCTAGCAAGTTCATCCATTCAATTTTCCAATACAATAAAGAGTTTTTATATTAGTTTTTATTCTTAGTTTTACATTGATTATACCACCTGACTTCACTGTTGTGAATCATTTCAAACATTTCAATCAATCATTTCATGGACTCGGACACAGAAATCTGCATGTCACGTCATTGACCTGTGTATGCACTGTATGCACGCAACAAGGAGAGGAGTGCAGAATGATCGTGCCATCAGGCCGTTCTAGTGGT
>NC_063206.1:23526595-23634095 GCF_017589495.1 Alosa alosa | reverse complement strand
TACTTTTCGAGTCAGCCGATTAAAAAAACTGAATTCTAGAAAAAGGTTGTCGATTTAAGGCCTTAAGCCAATCAGATTAAAACCCCTCACATGCATGGCCGCAATGCGGCACGTTGATTGACTGGTTTAGTACGATCCGCCACGTTAGCCACACATGAAACGGACAGTTAGAAGACTGTGGGGAGAAATGTGCTGAATTTAGTCAAAAATATACTGGATTAGAATTGCTGGCAGCACCTTCAAGCAGTCAGTAACACACACAAAAACATGGTTCGCAATGCACTTCTCATTTGAGCTGGGCTGGGCTGCCTTGCCTTGCCTGACTCTTGTCAGTGTACACGCACAGACGAGGGTGTCTCTGGAAATCCTGTTGTGTTCTGGCCCGCACTCTGGCATTCTGTCATCAGTCTTAAACTCACCACCCTAAAATAAGTGCTGTATACCATACAGGAGGAATTTCTAATAGTTCAAAACCCCGCCACCCACCCATCGCTCCGTGCCATGCGCCCCGGCACCCCCACCCGCTCCGCTCTCGAAAGGAAACCAGCATGCTTTGCGGAATTCAGTCGCCCACACACTTTTTCAGGACACTTGATTCCAATTAGATATTTTCTTTTCTTTCTTGTTCTGGCCTGTCTGCGTCTCTTTGCTTTTCTTCTCCCTCCCTCCCTCCCTCCCTCTAACTTCCTCCTCCCCAAATCTCTCACTCTCTCTCGGCCCCCCCCCCCTGTCTCCTTCTCTTACATTCTATTGATGGCATTCTTATACAGTACTTATATGACAGTATGGCTTACGAGTCGACATACCTTTTTTCTAACTTGCAATTTCTTACTAACATGCACATGTTTATACACACACACACACACACACACACACACACACACACACACACACACACACAGCACACACACACATACACATACACACACACACACACACACACACACACACACACACACACACATACTGTACACACACACACACACACACACACACACACACACACATACTGTACACACACACACACACACACATACACACACACACACATGCACATACACACAAAACACAAATCATAATACACACATTCATCCACTTACCAACAATGCCAGGCAGACAAACCTCCAGTAAAAAACATAGACAAGTTTATAAAGTACCATTAACTATTGTCAAAACAAAATAAACCTCTCATACAGTACATGACCACCCCAGTGGCTCCATGAAATCAAACAGACAAAAACACTTTCACATGGGTAACCCAAGCATGTACAGAGACCAAGCAACAAAATGACAACACCGAAACCAGGACTGTCATCTCTTTAGGAAAACAATTATCTCCTTGATAATAGCGGTTCTCCTTGGTTCCACAAACATTATTTATTAGCTCTAGGATAAAGTAAATCGGTTTCTGAGGTTGCATCTTTGAGGAGACTGCTTCCCACACATACTAATGACAGCCTTGCCTTTATGAAAAAAAACATAGCTAGCTTATAATTACACATGCAAAGTCTAATTATTGTAATTAAAGCATTCCATGTCTATTTTGTATTATATGTCTTTGTATTTGATTCACACAATGAATGGTGGGTTTTGTGTACATATAGTATTGAGGACTGGAATGAAATCTATCTACTGTATCCATCTATCCATCTATCCATCTGTCTGTCTGTCTGTCTGTCTGTCTGTTCGGTCGTTCGTTCATTCTGTCCCTGATCTGCTGTGAGACATGGTTCTGTCTGCTCCTGGATGTGAACGATTGGAAAAAAGTCTCTTGATTTACTTCCCAAACAGCATGGCCTGGGTGGTTTGGGAGGCAAATGGGAAAAGCAGGGATGGAGAAGCACAACTGCCAGTAATGCAGACAGACAGACAGACAGACATACAGACAGACAGGTCTTCTCCGCAGCCACACTGGGATGATAAGTCTCTCCCCTGGCTTTTCGCTCGTCTCTTTGCTTGGCCTATCCATCTACCCACCCAACCCTAATCGTCCTCTCTGTATTGCTACCGCCATTTCACCCTCAGGCTTTCCACTAACATAGAACAGATATGGAGGATGCTGTATGGGCCCGCCGGTGCAGTGCGGCACTGACATAGAACAGATATGGAGGATGCTGTATGGGCCCGCCGGTGCAGTGCGGCACTAACATAGAACAGATATGGAGGACGCTGTATGGGCCCGCCGGTGCAGTGCGGCACTAACATAGAACAGATATGGAGGACGCTGTATGGGCCCGCCGGTGCAGTGCGGCACTAACATAGAACAGATATGGAGGACGCTGTATGGGCCCGCCGGTGCAGTGCGGCTCTAAGTGAAGCTTTTTATTTTTCCTTTCCCCCCATTTCCGTGCCGACCGGAGAAGGGCAGAACGGCTTCAGGATCTTTGGGATGTCCTCAGTCTGTAATCATGATTATAGTATTACTAGAGAATTACTCCCATGATCATAATTATTAGTCTATTGTCAGCCATGCGTGGAGAGAGTATATTTAGGCATAATGGAAAGCGTGCGTCTCACTACATATTTTGATTCAATTTAATGGCACTGAGCTTTAACGATATTTGGCGGCTACTTTGGTTGATCAAATCCCCTTCCCCACACTGCCCAAGTCTGGAGTTTAGTGCCTATAAGTTTTAAAGTTTGGTTTTTACTGCTGTGCTATTGAACATCCAGTGAAACCACTGTCATTTGGGAAAACTTACAGTGATGATGGCAACAGCCACAATGTTTTTAGGGAATAAAACAAGGTAAGTAATTGTCAGATTGTTTGTGACCAATTTTTGATTTTCTTGAATCCTTTTAATGTAAGAAACACGTTGCATGCTTGCCACATCCTTTTCCAAACTCTACTGCATGAACATAGGGCTTGAAATGTAGTGACTTCTCAAATGTTGTTTTATTCCACTTGACAACAGACAGCTCTCTGGTTGATTGCAGCAAAGACTAAAGCATATTTGCATTGATGAGATAGAGATCTTCACATTTCTTGTGTAGATTATATGAGATTAAGTGACTGGAGCAGCTGGAGAGATATTGACCTCTAGCATCAGTAACATCTCTGGGGGATCAGTCAGTGTCAGTGTGAAACAGATGGGACTGAGAGCACACACACACACACACACACACACACACACACACACACACACACACATAAATATACACACACAGCTAACTTCTAACTCACTGTCACTCTCTGCTCCTCTCCCATCACCTAGTAATTGACTCACATTTCTTCTATCCAACTTGGCAAATTGCAGGTGTTTGTCAGAGCTGGCCAGCCTGGATAGACACATCAACACTAAGCACCGCACTAAACTCAGATTTACTGCTCGCGGCGCACCCCCCTCCAGAGATGTTCCGAGGCTGATCTGGCTCCAACCAGCCGCGGGGCCCCCTGCCGGTCTCATCTCCTTCCAGAAAGCTTCTCGCTTGCACACTCCTGGAAAAATGATGTGTGTGTGTGTGTGTGTTTGTGTGTGTGTGTGTGTATTTGTGTGTGCCATGTGCCGCAGCATCCTCATCCAGAAAAATAACAATCATAAGTCCAGTCCTCTCAGCTACCATCACCACCTCCTCCCCACCTTCCACTTCTAACCACCTCACACTCCACCCAAAACCCCCCACTCCCCACCCGGCCTCCAGCCATGCCGAGAAGTTACTGCTCACCTGAGACTGAGGCATCCATCACACATGAAGCGTGGAGCAGGCGTGTGTGGACAAACAGGACCCTCAGCCACAGGGAGAGAGAGAGAAAGAGAGAGAGAGAGAGAGAGAGAGCGATGGGGCCTCCCATAAGTCAGGAGACTCGTCATATATATCCAGCACGCCGCTCGGCAGCCCTGCTCCACACACACACACACACACACACACACACACACACACACACACACACACACACACACACACACACACACACACCTATCCAGCAGGCACTGAGGCACAGCCATAATGATAGGAGCAGATGGGCTGAGCTCCTCCAGTTACACGCACTCCTGCAGCAGAACATGGATCAGTGCTGGTCAGCGAAGCTGGGACTATTTTTAGAAACGTTTCTGATGTTCCTGATTCAGGAGGTAGGAGGAGAAAAAGTTCAGCGTTGTGTTTACCTTGTTCTGATAGGAATCTTTTTAGAAAATGTTCCGAACATAGGCAGCCAGAGAGGGAAAGAAACTGTGTGTCTACGATAAGGTCTAAGGAGTTTACATGGGCATGAATATGCCTTTAAGACAAGCCACTCCTCCACACAATCCCCCCTCTGTGACTCTGGCAATGAGATTTGTTCATGAAATGCTCAGCAAACATGTCTTGCATTCAGGACACTCTAGGAATGATAACTGATACAGCAATCTTTCATGTTATCATCTCATGGCAGACAGTGCTTGCGCTCCACTCTCCCTTCCCCATCGTCTGGCTGAACCTCACCCAGGACGATGTGTAAAAATCAGCTCAATGTCTTCACCTTCAGAGCCTACCATCGGTGGGCCATCCTGGAGACCTCCGAGACTAACCTTCGTTGGTCAAGGGAAGAGGCAGGGCCGCTTAGTGGGGAGGCCTGACCTTCCCCAGAGCATCAATCATTGAAGATGAGAGCAAGTGACACAAACACATCTATCCTCTGCCCCACCCCCACGCAAAAGGGCCATAGGGGAGGCCGTAATTGATGGGCCCTTGAGAAGGGCCGAGGCAAGGCCGGCTGCCACTATGGAGAGAGGCCTCCCAGAGCACACTTTAACGAGATTAGAGCGTTTAGAGCTCTGGCGTTGAAATTGGTCAGTACTCTGTGTTTGTCTCTTTCTCACTTTTTATTCCTTTCTCATACATGCATATCATCTCTCTCTCTCTCTCTCTCTCTCTCTCTCTCTCTCTCTCTCTCTACTCAAGTGTTTCTCTCTCTAACTTTTCATTCCACTCTGACACATACTCTCTCTCTCTCTTTATCTCTCCATCTCTATCTCTCTGACACATTTCCTTTCTTCCTCCTCTTCCTCTATCCATTCACATTGTTTAACTGTGAAGTCTGTGTTCACAATGTCCACATTATTCTGCCCTGGTCCACTCTCTTGGCTCTAAGGCACTCAAAGGCCTCAATATTCAGCGCCGTTTTTGTCAGCATGTTACAGCCTCGCTAAAACGACTGTATAAATTCATATTACGAAAGAATTATTCTGGTCTGTCTGGCAATTAAAGACACTCATGTGTGGCTTTCCAGGGCATCCGGCCAAGCTCTCGTCGGCACCAGGCCCAGCTCTGCTTCATTTCTGCGTACGCCTCCCTTTTGTCTCTCCAATAATACATTTTTATCAGAAGGGAATGTGCTACAAAGTCTCCAAAACTCCTCTCTTTCCACTGGAGTTTCCTGAAGCCCTCAGCATGACAGAGAGAGAGAGAGAGAGAGAGAGAGAGAGAGAGAGAGAGGGAGCAAAGGCTGCGAGCCCCTTTGTCTTTCCACGTTTGCCACACGGGCAAATCCAGTCAAGATGCTGCTGTCGTTGGTGCTTTTATTAGCCCATTAATCACAGCCCACGCAGACAACACAAACCCCCAGCGTGTCACTCCGAGACAATCCACTCATTTAACTCATACCACACACCAGCCCTTTGGTGTGAGAGAGTGTGTAAGTGAACGCTTTTTATTTCGTTGTCTTTTTTTTTCTTTTTTGAAAGGGATGTCGCCTGAGAGACTCGAATTCTCAATCCCGTCTGACTCATCTTTTCGCACTGCTCATCCAGCTTGTCTCCTTTCTCATTCTTTAGTAATGTGTCACAGCTTTTTGCTTTTGCATCGTACACTTTTAACAACAAGCCATCCTCTGCCTTCTAATTAACCCTATTTCTCATTTGAGCCCCAAAAGACCCGAAGCGTAAAAAAAACAAAACAGAGGGGATCGTGGAGAGAAAACCTTAGGCTGACGGACATCCAGTCAGACTTCTCTACACCTCGCTGGGACTCTGCCCCATTAGCGTTTAATTCCAGTGTTACTCTTTTTTCTCTCTGTTCTATTGCTCGGTCAGGGTCTTACCTCCCTGTAGGCTCTGGCAGCTGGACTTGGCGGGAGGCCAGCCAGAGAAGAGGGCTTCGCCACGGAGCCTTGTCCGCCGGGCCGAGCCGCAGACCACTTCAATCGCATTCCAGCGACCGTTTAACGCAGCCCAACAACTCACATTTACCCAGCTAGGTGCTGGATGTGGCCAGCCTGCGGCTCAAATGCTACACCGTGTGTGTGTGACTGAATAAGTGAGTGTATGTGTGTGTATGTGTGTTTGTATCTCTAAGTGTATGTGTGTGTGTGTGTGTGTGTGTGTGTGTGTGTGTGTGTGTGTGTGTGTGTGTATGTATCTCTGATTGTATGTGTGTGTGAGTGAGTGTGTGTGTGTGTGTGTGTGTGTGTGTGTGTGTGTGTGTGTGTGTGTGTGTGTCTGTGTGTGTGTGTGTGTGTGTTTGTGTGTGTGTGTATGTGTATGTGTAAGTGTAAGTGTGTTTGTGTGTGTGAAAGTGAGAAACTGTGCAGATGGAGACAACTGCTCTCTTATCCATCCTCACAGGGGGGCGTGTCTGTGAGGACACCCCCCTATCTCTCGCTCAACACACAGGGAAGTCTCTGGTCCTGCAGAGAGCTGCCAAGCGCAATAAAGTTCCACATTCAACAGACAGAGCCCATTTCTCTTAAAGAATACTTCAGCTTCACAAGCCCCCGTGGGAGCAGAGCCATGATATCAGACAGGGGCCTTTCCTCTTGTATGCGCTCTCATAAGTACTCTACGCATAAGACATTAACAATTTTATGTTTATGTGAAGTCAAATCTTCTGTATTAGCCAGACTGTCCAGATCCTGTCATGCAGATCCCCATAGAGACAGACCCAAGCTCTGAAGATAAGCGGGGGCCTGCTTTTGTGTTGCTGCAGAACTTGAAGTGAAGTGAGTTTCTCTCCCTGCGCTTCGGACCCATAATATGCAGTGACAGAGCAAATCCTGCCGAGGATGGGAACTGCACTCCGTTCGACTCCACGCTGCGCAGAAACCTCTGAGTTTAATCTGCAGATAATGCGCGTGTACAGTTCTTGAGACCGAGGCTCGTAGCCATTCTGTGCCAGCCTGTTGTTTTTTTTTCTCTTTATTATTATTGTTCTTTGCTTTGCCAATGCAAATCTCTGTGGAATCCTCGTGGCTACGAACCCTCAGCCGCACCACCACCATTGTGCTCCCGGATAAACTTTGAAAAGCAAAATAAGAAAGAAAAAAGAATCACTGTCTATTTCAGATCCAGCGCAACCTCTTATTTCCCCTTCACTGACTGGCCGCCATCTCTTACCATTGAAGACAAAAACGCCAAACGCATGCTGATCTATGGCCACACTATCTCCCTGCTCTCCTCAGTACATAATCATGAAGAGGAGTAGAGAGGGGGGGAAGCATCCCAAACTCACCAAGAGATTTATATGCATGACTTGGCTACTCTCTCAAGTTTTCTGAGAGCTTTCGATGAGGCTGACTTTTGGAATTATGGGATTGGAATTCAAGTTTGAAGAGATGGATATCATAAATGATGAGCAACGTGGGGAGCTCTCTGCCTAGTTCCATAGTGAACTCTCTGTAGACTGGTAGTGCTTAACCACTGTTTCAGTGCAGTTCCACAAAATTGTGCCATATTTTACAAGTCAAACTGTTATAGTGCAATAGTCTCATGATACAAGCAAACATGTTATCTGCTAGATCTTTGAGCCTTACCCATGATTTACAAGGCAGACAATCATTGACAAAATCCGTCATGAGTTTCTCTGTGTCGGAAACTGAGTTCAGATAATTCTGAGTTTTCAAAGAATTCCTCATAGCGGTGTTTCTATAAATGGCTATAAAGATAGTGTCCGTAAAGTGTCCATTTTGTTAAATCGGCCTCTGATCTCTGCTTCCTCTTTCCCAGTAATCGATTCTAGATGAGTCAATGTTCCTCTGCAGCCTGTTTCCACCTGTTCACGCCGCATGCAACTTCTCAGAGGTCACTAGTGGAACGGATCTTAAAAATGTTTTCATCTTGGAGAGCCAAAATCCTGAAACTGCACAAGACCCATCTGCACTTTAATTATTAGAAACAGGTACACAAGCACACATTTTTCATTTTCATGAGAGGAGTATTCTGGGTTGGTTACAAATATGTCATGTTTTTGACGGGTTTGTGTGCGTTGGCTGAGGTCATGTTTTCATGAGAAGGGCACAAACCAATGGAAATATTTGATTAAGCCCACAGTCCCCTTTCAGTTGGACTTGAAGCACCACTGAAAAGTATCCACCGCAAGTTAAGAGGCTTTGGTCAGTCTTAGGTCATCAACATTTTTTGCTCACACAGATTCAGATTCTCTTACTGAGAGACATGCACTGAGAGATTAACCTTACTGAATTCTCAGGCCAAGGGTGTCCTGCTCTGAACAAAATAATAAATGAACCCGACCCGAGGCTCCACTTGACTTCAGACGCAGGAGGTTCGTGTACAGCTCAGGGGAGTCATGCCGCTCGAGGAACACCTCCTTTCCTGTTTCTCCTCTTCGTTTTTTTTATTTTTTATGGCCACAATAAACATCTGCTCCCGCTTTGCAGTTGATAATCAAAGAGAGCTCTTGTTAGATCATGTCAGAGGGCTGAGTCACGCACACCGCAGAGAGAGGAAGAGCATGTTCTGCTGATCCTAATCAGATTAAAATGGCCGCCCCAGCGACTGACCGGCCGTCCGCTCACTCGCTCACTCGCCCGCCCCGCCACTGCCACAACAGGACAGGACGGGACAGGCACAGCCAGGAGTGCCACACAGCGGTAGTCCTGGTCACCTGACCTGGACCAGGTGCCCTGGCTTAGCGCGCCGCCATTAGCACAAGAAAGAGGGGTCCCGTGGCGAGAGGGGGAGCTCGGACAGAGCACGGGGAGAGGGAGAGAGTGCAGCTGTGGCCCTCTCCAAATGGACACTACGGCTGCCACTTGTAATTTAGGGTAGAAAAAAAGAAAGGGGTGGGGTGGGGGTGGTGGCATGGGGCAGGAGGTGGGGTAAGAGAATGAAAGAAAGTCTATAAAATTCTTGGGTTAATCCCGCAGAGGTGGAAGTTATTATGTGAAGCACACAGATAACATATGGCAGCATATGGAAGGAATCAAGGGCAGCAAAGTCTCTCTCTCTCTCTCTCTCTCTCTCTCTCTCTCTCTCTCTACTCTGTCTCTCTCTAACTCTCTCTCTCTCTCACACACATACACACACCCTTCTTATACAAACATAAACATATAAAGATATGAAGGTGAATATATATCCCTTCTGCGTTACCAATTTAAATACAGTACCGGAACAGACAGAGGAAGAACTCAGCCAAGAGTGCAAAGCCACCCAAACACATGACACAAGACACCTACACACACACACACACACACACACACACACACACACACACACTCCTCTACACTGTACACAGTCCTTTAGAACAATCAAACACCAACACAAAAAGTTCTTTCCACACCCCCCTCTGTCTTTTTTCTTCCTTTCTCTTTCTCTCCCACCCTCCCTTGCTCCTTCTCTCTCTCTCTCTCTCTCTCTCTCTCTCTCTCTCTCTCTCTTTCTCTTCCCTGGGCTGGAACCTGGCTGGAGAAAAGCTCAGTTTTCAGGCAGGGATGCCTTGAGTTCCAGAGGGGTGTACATGAAAGGCAGCCTGTGCACAGAGAGTGCCCAAGGATACAGAGCAGCGCTCAATGTGAGGACAATTTGGGCCTGATGGAAAAACCTGGATCAAAGGCCTGGGCTCTGTAATTGCACATTCCCCATCTAACACTGTGTTATTTGAAGAGCGAGCCAGACCTCCAGACTCCGGAGAGTGGAGAGAGGAGAGGAGAGCAGAGTGGATTCTTTCCCCTCTCTCTTTCTACCTACAACCCCCCCCACCACCACCACCACCACCACATACACACACACCCCAGGTCCCTTATCGGACAGGAGGGGAGGTGAAGGAGAGCCCACCCTGATCATCACACACTCTCTCTGTCTCTCACTCTGGCCCTTGTTGTCTCCCCCCTGAGCTCTGGAGAATCAAGGAGTGGCCGAGGCGAGGAGGGGAAGCCTCCGGCAGGATACGCGCCCCAGAATATAAATTAAATGACGAGGATGAACCGGGGAGGGATATTGCCTTGTGCCTCTGTGTCTTGGGCTGGCTGAGGGAAATGAGAAAGTGTGGGAAAAGATATTGAGTGCTATACTGGCTCTTCAGAAGCCATTAGTGGGGTTTGAGCTAATAAATAAAAAAGTGAAGTGATTTTTTGAAAGATAAAGCGGCGGGGCCCGTCTGCAGAGTTTTTGTTAGAGCGTTGAAGAAGCATGATGTATAATTTAATGTCATTTGAAAAGAAAATATATATCTTGTAAAATAGCATGGAGGAAATTGCATGAAATGGTAAGAAGTATGCTGAAACAGACCCAGGAAAAAAAATAGTCTTCCGTTTTTGTACTTTTCCTCTAAAAGCAGTCAGATGGAGCAAACTCTGGCAAAACAAACTTCTCTGCAAGTCTTTCCAGTGACGGTCAATGATAATGACAGTTGAAGTGACCTGGAGAAGAGCATGTTTTGGTTTGTGTTTATTGTACTAGAGCACTGGTGGCCTTGATGCAGTCCTAATGTATTATAGAAGAGGTTTCGAGCAGGCACATCCCGCAGCATTGCATTACACTGCGCAGGCACCAACGGCGCTTTCCACAAGTGTCTGCGAGTGCTTACTGCTACAATTTGCATGGTTTTATGTTGCGTCTAGACTGTAATGAGTGGTTGTGTTTTTCCCGGACTCGCACCCCTCACTAGCCACCCTGCCATCCCAAAAGTGACGGTTCACTAATAAAATAAATACATGTTGGTGAGGTCGTCTCCATGAAATACACATGCTCTTAATAGACCACAGTATAGCCAACCTCCAGTGAATTCATACTGCATGTATACATATACATGTGGATTTCTTTTTTTTTCCCCAATCGGTTTCAAATGCCCTATTCTATTATGGCAAGCCAAAGAGGCATGTAAAGACCCAAGGATGTCTTGGCTCAGCACAAAACATGTGATAGATTTTTACTGCAAACATCTCTTGTGTCAACCACTTGTTTACGCACCTCAAACCACACCAATACAGAGTCGTACTCGGAGGGGTTGCGGTCAAAGCTTGTTGATTATACCGGATCTCTCTTTCACTCACTCTCTTCCTGTTTGATCTCCTTGTTTTAGCATCTCCGTTTTGTGGGAGCGAGAGTGACAAAACAAGAGCCTTTATATTTTTATGGGGGTCTGCCGGTGGACCCAGGCCTTTATTCTTTATTGATGACTTTGAAATGCTTTCCAAAGACTCGTCAGTGAGACTGACAGGAACATTTGCATAGATTTTCTTTTTGTCTCCTTCTCTTTTTGATGTGTGATGGTCCCCTTGCTCTCACAGGCAGCGATGAACTGAACTGACAGGGGCAGAAAAACCCATCAGGCCCTGGGAAAGGCGGCTGTTGGGGTCTGACTCTCTGACCCCAGGCTGCCCCTGGAGGTTGTTACACACCTCAATGGGGCAATTGTTCAGCTGCCAACATTTTTTGCTACAACGGAAGTGCACACAAATCATTGGTTTGAGACAACTCGGATTTCTCCCTGATATTGACATTGGTAACAATGTGTTTCATTATAATGTCGGACAAAAGCATGGGAGAAGATACAATCTACAGGAATTCTTTCTTTAGGTTAAATGTGATATCTGAATCAAGTTTAAATAATTACCATAAAGAGCATATGGAGTAAATTAATGCAAAGCTATTGCACTGTGACCAACTAAGCACATTCTTCATTATTTGGGCTTACTCGGAAATCAACAGAGTAGAAGTATTTATCAGTATTTACCCCTCTGAGATATTTTTTCCTAGATTCTTAGTTTTCTCAGCTTCTCGATTTCGTTTTGATGATAGAACCATGTGAAGGAGAGGCAAACACACCTGTAATTTCCCCAAACCTTCTAAGTAACGCACACACACACACACACACACACACTACAAAAATGTGAGAACATTTGATGTTGGTGCATGCTTGCAAAGTCAGTTTATGAACATTTAGTTGGTCAGCTTGCTAGTTTTAAATTGCATCTCATCAATGCTGTTTCAAATACTGAGCTCAAAGGAGAGTGTGGTCACTAGGCAGGTGAAAGATTCACACTACCTGAGGTGATTGCAGATGGTGCAACAGAATCTTGGTTTGGTGTGAGAATCCTCCCTCACACAGCCTCATCTCCCTCATCTCCAGGACATTCTGCCCAGTACCAAAACTTGTGTGTATGTGTGTATGTCTGTGTGTGTGTGTGTGTGTGTGTGTGTGTGTGTGTGTGTGTGTGTGTGTGTGTGTGTGTGTGTGTGTGTGTGTGTGTGTGTGTGTGTGGTGGGGCAAAGACCTCAGGTCAAAGTACACTCAAGTTTCCTGTTTACCCTCCAAAGGATCAGACAGAGAGAGAGAGAGAGCGAGAGAGAGAGAGAGGGAGAGGTAGGGAGGGTGGGAGAGGGAGAGAGAGAGGTAGGGAGAGTGGGAGAGGGAAAGAGAGAGAGGGAGGGAGAGTGGGAGAGGGAGAGAGAGAGAGATCTGTATTGATATGTTAGCAGAAATCCCCTCTTCAGGCTGTTTGTAAACAGATTAGCATCCATTTCAAACAGGCTGCCGGTTGGCTGCATGAGAAAAACCCAAGCTGAGGGCTCAAACACAACTGTGACCGATGGACACCAGCACTTCCCACCGCTGCCGGATATAATAGTGTCCTTCATCGGACCTCCTCAGTGACAGCAACAACCCTTGCGTCCGTCACAAAAGCCACGATTCACCCGCTCACGGGGTAACACGAAAAACATTTTATGAGACACTGTCGGCTCTGTGATGATTTGTGACATAAGGAAAACCGCTGGACGCAAAAGAATCAGCCTGAGCCAATGGACGGATGGTGGGCTATTTTAGGGCCGTGCTTCATGTCACAAAACTGTGAGACCAGCTGTTTGTGTGTTGCTAGTGTTCCAGTGTTTGCAAGTGTAAAAACAACAAAATGTCAGCACTGGTATACCATGTGATCCCTGTGTGTATTTTGCATGTATACATTGCAGTGTTTTGCAGCAGTGAGTTGCAGGAGTGTGTGTGTGTGTGTGTGTGTGAGTGTTTGAGTGTGTGTGTATGTTTGTGTGTTCACTCACAGGTGGGTGAAATGCAAAGGAGAAATTCCTGCATGTCTGTCACATGAGCCACTTAAAATTGCTTCTAATTCTATAAAAGTAATATACTGAGAGAGAAGTTAAGGGGGAAAACTCAGGAGAACTCAGGAGAAGTTCGCTGCAGGAGAACCAGCCGAAACGCGAGGAGCGTGCAACCGTGAGGTGCATTTCTGCTGCTCATGACTCTGCCCCCCTGCACCCCTCAGCTGGGTGAACCCGACACGGTGGGCCTAACAGGGGAGGCGCTCAGGGGTCAACCCTCTTCTAACAGTTATGATTTGTCACTCTGCACCAGGGGAGCTGTGCCGGACGTGAAAGCCCCACCCCCAATCCGCTCGACCCCGCCACAACTTTGGTGCAGTGTGGGGCGGTCTGATTACGTTACGCCGGGAGCCAATCCTCACATGCCTGATTGGGGTCAGGCGTTAGAGAGAGAGAGGGGGGGGAGAGAGAGAGAGAGGGAGAAAGAGAGAGAGAGAGTTTAGGGCTCCCATAGTACTGAGCTAAGCGTATACACCAACTGTAGATCAGTTCTACCCTCAGGACAACGATGTTCTGTCTGCAAATCCTTAGTCATGCAAATTTTTGTCTTCTCACACCTATTTGCCTGTGAGGAGAATACATTCCTTCTCTCCATGGGATTAGAGAATAGAAGTGGAGTCACTTGGACTAAAATGGCAGGCTAAATCAATGATCACAAGGCTGGAAAAAAAAGAGAATTGTACACTGTGAGGCGAGGGATTTGAATGCCTACAAAAATAATTGTGCCCTTGGGAAGGCATCGGATGTGGTCGGATGCATTTATGGATGATAAATCAAAAAGTCAAACATTCAGAGCCTCCCGTTGTGACAAATGACTTCGGAACACAGCATGAATGCTTCCATTTTGTGCACTCTGTGGGAAAAGGGGGACTCTAGAGAACGAAGCCAAACCAAACGACTCATTCGATCAGTAGGGATCCTCGGATGCCAGTCGCAGTCGCCAACATCCAAAGCTTAGATCATTCAGCAAATCACACACACAGAAGCAGCGTGCCGATGACAAAAAAGTTTCACTCATCGCACACGCTCCCTCCACTCCTCTCTACAGGCATTTCGTCTGATTCGAGGATCTACATCCTGTGTAGATTAGGCTACTTTGCTATGTTTGCAGGACCTCGTTGAAAACCTAAGCCCATATTCTACAGCACTCCCGATTCAAATCTTTCGTATATATACACTCAACATCCAGCCCTGCTAAATTCTTCTGATTAGCTGATCGTGAGATAGAGAAGGACAACATTCACTAAGCCTCTGTTCCTGGATTGGGGGTGTTGGGGGCACATAATCCTGAGCGTATGCCTGCGTTCACATGCTATTTATTTACACAGAGCCTGAGCTTCGAGCCATGTTATCATAGTGTGATAAAACCACCTCAGCCTGTCTGCCATTTTACCCATGTAAGGAGGAATGAGGGCTGTGCTGGCTTTGTATGGAGCGTTGAGTAGCAGGTTGTCTTTAGCCACAGTGTCAATATGAAAAATAAGCTTAGCGATGTTAGCATACCACATGTACCAATTACCAGCCTAATTCTTTGGTATGAATCTGTCGAGCTCTGATTGTGCTTTTTCCCACGTACTGAACTGGTCCGTTCAGTTGAGTGGATTGAGGGAGGAAGGGGGGCGGTGTAGCGCATCGCGGCGACTGTCTCCCCGCCCGTCTTTAACTGCGTCCCGGCCCGGTGATTGGCACTGGATTAGGTCAGTCAGCCGGCCACAGATATGAGTGGATTCTGCCCGTTAGCCTAACTCCCACTGACCACATCCTCTTTTGTTTCCCCAGCACACCATAATTCCTGCCTTACAACCTCCCTTTGTCTTCATTACTGAGTGTAATTAATGATTTACTACTAGTCCAAGCGTAGCCCCTCTATTAATTCAGATGGGATTGCATTGCCCTTAGCCTCTACTCCCAGGAGAATCTGGCGAGAGGGATTCATAATTCATGACCATCAATTGTCTGAAGTGGTTGTCTGTATTCATTAATACAGCATTTATAAAGACTGTATAATGTGTAATAACACAGGGGCTGGAATGAGCGCATCAGATGATTGATAAAGATTGAAATATTCGCATGTCTCCAAACAATTTTGCTCATCTGCTTCATAAACATCCTATTGTGATTGATATGCATTTTTGTGGTGACAGTTAAAGATACATTATGTAGAAATGTTTCTTTTCTGCCTGGGTTTTAAAGACTTTGAAAAGCCACAAGCAGTCTTACCACCAAAAGCTTTGTTTTTTCGAGAACCATGTTGGCTGTTGACATAACAAAAGCAGACCTTCTTAACTCTAGCATTTGGCGTTAAGATTTTAATTAACCCAAATTTAATTGGCTGTTTTTTTTTCTTTTTTTCCCATTTGTGCTGTGCGTTATGTTCCGGCCCAGTGACTATATGGCTTTCCCTCTTTGCTCCCCCTTTACCCTTCACCCAACGACTGGTTGGAGGAGACTCCAGTGAAAAGGGGAGAATTCCAAACGTCGCCTGTGTTCCAGAACACCGCTCTGCGTCTCTGCAAGGCCCTGCCCAAGTCTTCGTGGTAGCCGTCCAGTGGTGCAGTAAGCTCCCTGGAAGAGAGGGGAGCATTCATGGAGCTCTCGCCCACTCCACCTACTCCCAGGCCAGATTACTCAACACCGCGGCTCACAGACACGGGACTTCCCCCGCTAATCAGGGGCAGTGGGGTGAGGTGTGTGTGTGTGTGGGGACTGGAGGGCCTCGTCTCGTCTTGTGTCGTCTAGCCAGAAAACGAGAAACAACAACAGCGTGGACAGGTCAGACATTGGGCCACTTCACAAACACGTAGTCACATTCTCACATCAGCCCAATATGATGTAAACATGAGATTTTTTCTTTCTTTATTTCTTTCTTTCTGACCACTGTGAATGAGCATGGAAGAGATGTCTATCATAGGGGTAAAGGGGGTCCTCCCTCAGCCTTGCTCGATGTTTCCACACCTTTTATGTCTCACCATGTGTTTAATATACACAAAGAGTGCCAGATCTGGTTTGAGCATGTCGGGCAAGAGATCATTCTGTGGTATATTTGGTCTGTTGCGGAGCAATTGCCATTAGCACGAAATTCCCAATGAAAATGCCAGGAAAATGAAAGTTTGTTTTGCATGATGGCAACCAGCAAATAACTAAGAGCAGGCAGGCAAAAGAGAAAGAGTGAGTCTTTCAATATGTGCGTGAATGTGGGTGTTTGAGATGGAGAGTGCATGCATTTAAGGAGGCTGTTTTGGTTCAAGTGTCTCTCTCTGACAAGATGTGTGGGTGGACAGGTAACTGGAAAACATACACACACACACATCCATCCCTCAACACTTATGCCCTGGAGAACACACTTTATATAACAGGTGTGGTTTGAATCACAAGCATCCATTAAGATTGAAAAGAGAAACTGCTATTTGTGTACAGAACCACTCAAAAAGACTTGATTGATAGAAAGAGAAAAGCTGAAGTTACTCACTTGCTTTGTTAGCATTCATTGCCGACAGTTCTCCTATTCACAATTTCACAGACTTGTCTTCAGATTGAGTTGTCTTTCAGTCGAGTTCGCTCGACATTAATAACCCTACGTTTTCATTACATTAATTGTTTACACAGAGAGAAGGAATTTGTTCTTATACCATCAAATCAAACAATCTAGCTTTATGAATAATCGTAACACAATAATTGATTGAAGAATAAAAAGAAAGATCAGGGTGAAAATAATCCCTTTTCATATTCATCTATGGTGATAAAAGTCAGTATTCAATGTGATCGTCAGAGAAATGGAAATTATTTCAAATCCACTGATTATAACTAAAGAGCCTTACAGGACATACTAAAAAGACCTTCATCTGAATAGCTTCTAAGCTTCCTTTTTTATGATGAATTTGACGGACTTTGAAGTATGTTCAAATTGGATAAAAAGCAAAAAAAGTGATCTACATTTTTTTATTGGCCAATGGATACTACTGGCAAAGGCAGATGAGACCTGATTAAAAAATATATTTTTTAACAAGTGAAGGCCGTTCTCCAGAACTGCCTTTATTGGTAATGGCAGACCACCTCATCCGCCTCATTCCTTCCAGTGCAATCGTCGGCTTCAACACCATGGAACAAATTCACTCCTCTCATGATTGAGCACTAAGGGACCAAAAAAAAAACGACCAAAAAAAGAAAAAGAAAAAAGTTATTCTGGCTCCACATTGACATATTTCCCTCATAAAATAAATAGGAACGTCAAGCAGAGCACCAAGACTGTCTCAGAAAACAAACAAGGCCATATATTTCACTCTGGGATCGAACTGTGATCAGCTGTGTAAACAGTCGTCCACCTACAAAAGCCACTTTCGACAAGGGGGAACCCGCCCACAGTATTCCCCCAATGACAACAACGACATCGGTGATCCACCTCAACTGGGGCTGCCGTGTGGGCACTTTGAGTGTGGACTTTGAGAGGCCCTTGAGTGTGGTGGAGGTGGTGGTGGAGCTTGGCGAGCCAGCCAAGGTCGCCATGTGATGGTGCCCATCCCTAAGGCTCGTCCTGGGCTGATAGAGTTGACTTTGAGAGGCCCTTAGGGTGTGGAGGAGGCTTCCTCCAAGTCATCAGCACCTTGTAAACCTTTCAACCCGTCATCCTTTGGAGGGTTGTATACACTCACGGCCTGGCCCCGCACTCATTACTCTCTCCATGCAGGTTCATTTCAGTAGGCCATCAGGGGGAGGAGGCGTGAGAAGCACTCACACGCTGTGTTCAAAACATCCACTCATTCACTACCAGAGATGGGAAACCCGGCTGCAGAAAGTAAAAGTCCCACCACATATTTGTCTCAACCATTTAGTAAAAAAAAAAAAAAAAAAACAGCCGATTCTTATCAGCTCAAGTCTTCAGCTTCAGCTTCAGTAAATGAGCTGGTTTGTGAAATCACTTTGTTTAAGGTGCACAGGTAGAACCAATACGTGGTTCGACTTTTACTCTCTGAAGCCAGGTTTTCCATCTGTTCTTCTATACATGGTGCAAGTTTTAGTGCATGACTGTATATTGGCCATAGTGCACCGTGTAGTGAATGAAATGATGCTGCACACACAGAGCGTGTATAACATGTATACATGTATAAACATCTCACCTTGCAGCGAATATACTGTGCACTCATTTCTTTTCCCTTTCCCTCTCTATTCAGTTTTTTGGCGCTAGAGGAATTCAAACCTCACTTGAAATGTACTCTATTAACAGTGACCTATACAGCCCATTAGATGAGTTAAATGGCAGATTAGATGAGCTAAATGGCAGGAGAATTACCTGCCTGTGGCACGCAATGGCACAGCTGGATCCGAGGTTGTCAGTCCATTCTGTTCCCTTCACAAGTTTAGCATAATTACAAGGCAAATACTGTAGCTTCCCCAAGGGCGCAAAGTGGCGAGATTTGATTAAACAGGTTTGCTGAACTCTGGTTATTGCTTGAGATGGACGTCTCCACTGCTTTTAAGGAGACGTCTCTCACAGAGGAGAAGAGCGCCATTCCTTTCATGAAATCACTCCAGAAATAAGGAGTTGAGTCATCTGAAGAAATGAAAGGATGAGAGAAGTGGGTGGGTGGATGGAGAGAGTTAGAGAGTTAGAGAGAGAGAGAGGGAGAGAGAGAAAAGGCAAAGTGAAACACATGGCTATTTGTCAGACTGTCTGCATTGGCAGATGTAATTTGTCATGTGTGTGTGAGGAACATTTGTTTCCCTTCAGACTGAACATACTACAAGGGCGCCCAAGGGCATGCTGGGAAGGGGCCCCTCATGGTCCCACGCGGGGCCTGCTACAGTGGTGCCCCACTCTCTCTATCTGTTTTACACAAACACACAAATAGTCCACACACACAGGCACACACACACAGTCACTCTACCCGTTTCTCTTTCTCTCTCTCTCTCACACACACACACACACACACACACACACACACACACACACACACACACACACACACACACACACACACACACACACACACACACACTCTCTCCCCGTCTCTCTCTCTTTCTCTTTCACACACACCCACACACCTTGTGCTGGACCACAATGTCAGACCCCCGAAATTCTCCTTCTGTGGAGCCAGTGGGGGTCTGGAAAATCTACATGGGCCCCAACAGCCACTCAGGTGGCCCTCACAAACAGCAGCAGCAGCAGGGGCCCCCTCAGCGCGGGAGTGGGTTGCTTCATGTTGAGCAAGACTGCCCCAGAAGAATCCCGACCACAGTGGCTAGAAGAAGAAAAAAAAAACCTCCTCATTTATTATCCTATCAGGCCCGAGTCAGACTCGGAGGCTCTGCGATGAGATGCCTCGTGAGGTCACTTCAGACAAGCAGCACTTTAGAGAGAGCTACTGAGGAATGGGTCCAGCGCTGTCCACACAAACTTATCCTTGACCAGTATCTATCTATCTTGTATCTGACTGTCCTTTGACTGAAGTCAGCTATCAAATCTATTGACAACAATATAATGTTTTAGCATCCTGAAACACTACAGATAGATAATTTGTATATAAAAGACTATAGGATTTTCTTAGACCGGCACACACACACACACACAGACGGACACACACACACACACACACACAGACAGACACACACAAACAAGCTGCACACACATAGCAGCACATGCCGGCCACTCATACGGAGCACATTACTCAGTGGCTCTCTGAGCGCACCATTGTGTGGGCAGAGGTCCTGGACGTCTCATTTCACTCATCAAAGCTCTAGGGTTTAGGGTCCCTCTCTCTCACCCGTTCACTCAACGCCACTCAGGGCCACAAGGATCCCCCCGAAACTCGATACGTTGACGCAGTGCAGCCCGACGCAATACAAAGCCGAGCGGCAAACGCCCACAAGTCTCGGTGGCCTCGCTCTCTCGGCCTTCAAGGGGTCAGCCGCCCATTCTTCTGTTACACAAAAGAATCCTTCAAGTGGCCCGGGTGACAATGGCCTTTAGATCGCTCGGGCGGAATGATTGGTGTCCAATAAGAATGGATTTGGGATTAATTGAGCCAGAATTAATATGATTTTTTTCAAGTGTGTGTGTGAGTTTGTAGAGGTGGGAGAGGGGTTCATTCCCAGACAATACGTGTGTGTGTGTGCATGCGTGCATGTGTGTGTGTGTGTGTGTTTGTGTGTGAAGAGGTGGGAGGGGGAGAGGGGTTCCTGTACAGACTCTGTTTTTTACAGAAAGCCATGAGCCATGAGTTCCATCGAGAGGATTAGTGCTACTGAATATTTGTCCACCTCTGAGACTGTCTACAGCCCACAGTGGTAACCTTGTACTCCATCTGAGTATGAGAATTCTCCAGGTTTACTGCAAGGCTTCAGAGAGAGAGAGGGAGAGAAAGAAAGAGAGAGAGAGTGAAAGAGGGAGAGAGAGAGAGAGAAAGAGAGAGAGAGAGAGAGAGAGAGAGAGAGAGAAAGAGAGAGAGAGAGACTGGTCTCCACATTTTTTTCCATGCAGGATGACCTCAGAAGTCCTCATAAGACAATGAAGAGAGACAAAAAACAAATCTGACTGGTGCAAACAACCCAACCTTGCCTTCCCCCAAAACAAGGCGCACTGTAGAGGACTGAGGGGAGACCAACCCGCAACAGGCTGAAAAAAGATTTTATTGAGATGTGAAACCAGTCCTGTGTTGTTCTCAGGAACAGCGAGTCTTTACTAGGCCTTTGCCACATTCACACGTTGCCCTTTCCATTCTGAAGTGTGCTGGAGCAGACAGACTGCAACTTGTGGCGACTACAGCAAATACCGAGCTTTAAAATACGTCCTGAAACGGGATTACTCAGAACGCCTGTCTGCTTACGGAGACATTTCAGCACAGACAGGGTGAGGGAAACAGTGCAGATTTTAATTTACTGGGACTAACTTGTGGCTTATGAACAAAACAGGATATTAAAGTGATAGGGCATTTATCACTAAAAATCACAAAAAAAGGTCTCCCTGCCCATTTGTCATGCTGTGAATGCAAAAATCCACACAATATATTACTGGGCTACCAAAGCTTTTTGGTCTCCCCTGCCCTGATGCAATTATAACAAACAACATTATCTTGTGAAAGAGGGCAGAATGTAAAAAAGAGAAGTTGAGATTCCAGAGTTTGTAACTGAGCCCGCTCCGGTTCCTTGCCGCAGTAAACAGCATTTGCTCGGTCTGTCATTGAATTAAGAGCACACAGAGCTGCAGTCTTTTTATTGCTGGCATGGAGACTGCATTGATTTAAACACTCTGAGACTCGCCAGGACTTTCTCCTCTTTCAGCAGATGTCAACTGGGCCAGTGACAGACAAGCCCCTTTATCTGACAAAAATCATGGTGGGAGAGGCCAAGTGACACAATCAGATGATTCTACGTATTTTTATACAAATATTTCACACAGGCATACAAACACCATGCATACAAATCAACACAAACATTCACTCTCTCTCTTTCTCTCTCTCTCTCACACACACACACACACACACAGTGAGGTATAGTATTTCAGATTTAATTTCCTACTACACTGAAGTATAATCGACAGTGTTGCAGGGCAGATTTTTGGGCCCACTCAACTCTTCAAAGAAAAGGTGCCCTGACCTTCAGCTGGCTGTTAAATGATTATCCAGATTATCCCAGGTGTGATGTATGTATTCAATCTTAAAACTTCTGTATAGCCTCTCCAGCCTTACAAAGCCACCACTTATTCAGTGCATTTAATTCCACCTTGTAAGTAATTCTGAATATTTAACTTACAATCAAATCGTTATGTAGGACATTAAGTAATAGCCAGCAAATGAACAACAACTGAAAGTCAACTATTGATTCTAAGAAGCTTTGCAATCTGAGGTCTTACCACAGATGGTGTGTAACCTCTTACAATGGAATACACTCAAAGTACTTGTACTTTTCAAAACTGATTAGGACTTGAAAAAAGGACCTTTTTTATAAGGCTCCAAACATGTGACAGTCTAGTCTGAGTAAATGGCTGAAGGAACGCTGGTTTTACTTGGAAGAGCAACATGGGACAGCGGTGAGTGCAGTGATCCATTACTTTGTATTCAGACGGTTCTGTTTCCTATTAAAACAAAGGGATATGTCAGGATTCAAAATGTTAGCCGAGTCAAGACCATACTGAAACGGCCCTGTGCGCCCAAACAGCAGATCCTGACAGACTCACTTGCCCCTTTTCAATCCCAGTCACTATAACTCAGTTCTCAATGAAAACTTGCAATGTCCTTCCTTTGCAATGCAATGGTGCTGTATTTGGCTAATGCTAACATAACCACAGGTATCATTATTTAAGAGCTACAATGCAATCTACCTAAGAGTGTTGCAGCAGATTAAGTGTCAATCCAAACCCAAATCCTACGCATACCAAGCGGTATTTACTGTAACAATATCTGTGATTTAAAACCGAGTCATTTTATAACGGTGTACATTAAATCAACCAAAGCCCATACACCATTTACAGAAAAACAGGATACTCTGAAACAATTTGTAATTTACAACTGCAAATGAGAAACATACTGTAGCAATCGGAATGTTCAGGAATTGGAATGTTTAAAAGCATTCTGAAATCCTGGCCTGTAGTGTGAGGCTCTGGCTTGGGACTCATTGTTTTATCTCTATTTCATACATATCTAATTAACTCTAAATCATTGTCTGGATTACATTAAAAGCATAATTCGTCTTGGCATGTGAACCTATGCAGATGTCATTTCGACAACCTGCCAAGCCATCTCCCAATTCACACGTTTCACATTGCTGTGTCCTGGCAACTCCTGCCAAATGTGCTTGTGATTGTTCCCCTCGTCTTATCTTTGTTATTTAGGCAGCCTGATTGCCTAAAGGTCATGTGTCACTGTGCCTACCTTCCCTGTTATCTTATCAATGTGAAACACATTTTTATCTCCGACAGGTTTCAGTTTTGCCAGGTTCCACACCATTTAGCGAAGGGGGGGGGGGACAAAATGAAGGAGAAAAGATATTGATCTAAAATCAGAGTGTCTTCAAAGAGCAGGCGTTTATGTTCCTATTCACAGTTCAGTAGAAAAGACGCATTGCATCCACTGAACTGGCACTTCGGTTCTGAGTGAATGGCGAGGTTGCCAAATATCTACAAGCATGGACTTGTCGGAATGAAGAGAGGGTCACAGCACTAAACCACGAGAGCAATTGTCCATCGTAGGACCTTGGTGAACATCTTCACCTTCACAGACGATAACATTTATGATGGGCTTTTCTATGATGTTTTTATTTCTAATGCTGAGGTTTACAGACCGAGACTCTTTATGGCGTACTTTTCCAGAAAGATATCTCAGGCCTTGAGAGCAATAAAACTCAGGTAATAAAATATGGGCCCAGATTGGATAGCGGTGTCATTCTTGTGTCCGAGACTTGAAGGCCTCAGCACTCTCCCCCTCTCATTCATGTGGCTCTGCATCATACTTGTTTCCCCGGAGACATGATGGCTTTATGGCTACACAAGTCTAATCATCCCCTTAAGAGGCTTCTGGACACTGCTTTTACAAAAAAAAAAACTTCCAAGGTCATGAGGCCCTTGGCTTGTGAAGGACACCTAATTGATGGGGGAAACGCCCAGTGCACACCACACCGTGTGGACATCCATGAGGAGATGTTCACAGGAGATTTTTTTTTTCTTTCCGTGTAGCCTTGTTGACTCAAAAAAAGAAAGTTTACACAAAATGGATTTGCTCCAATTTATGGTGCCCTGTTACTATGGCTGGCATCCCCCAAGAACCTGTGGCAAACTCTCTGGACGCCGTCCAGTTTCTCAGAGACGAGCGCACATTCCTGCCCGCACCACATCCGAAAACACTTCATCACCACAAAGCACCTTGTTTATGGGATCTCATAGGGACCAATGCCCCCCCTCCCTCAATAGCAGGCCTGCAGGAATGACAAAACATAGCTCATACCGCCTCCAGCACTTTTTAAAATAAACTCTGCAACCATCACTGTATATTAGCATTACTACAGCGCTTCAGAAAAAAAAAAAGAAGTTGGCGAGCCAACCGTCTGTACTCGTATCACATTGTTTTCATGGGGAAGATTGATTGTTGAATTACAGTACTGAGCTACTGAATTCCAGCAAAATTTGGAGTTAGTTATTAGTAGTCTGCTCCAACCCAACCCAACCCCTCCCCTCGTCTTTCTGCAGATTCCCCCGCGTTAAAGTGTTTGTTTTTTTTGTTGTCAGAGCTGTGTGAAGGGAAATGCATTTCTGAAATATCAGCGAGTGTAAACAGAGTCTCCCAGAGAGATGAGCCGCTCGGGGTGAGTCCCTGAGAGAGTGGGAGGCAAGGCACAGGGAAGCAGAGATGCGACCCAAATACCAGCCCCATGGAGGCCATGCCACGGGTGAACATAACATACAGTTTAAAACATATCTGTGACTGTAAATGTAAGTAAATTCAATTCATTTATTTATTTAGCATCACAAAGCATTTTACAGAGCCTGAACCCCTGAATGAGACATGTACACGAAAAAAAAAAAAAAAAATATTTAATGAAAATCAATATATATATAATGGAGACCTGGTTGATGCCATTACTGCATGTAGGGTTCTCAGACTGAGATGAACACATGGCATTTTGCTGATGGTGTGATGTGCTGTTTTCACTGTAATACCCGAAGTAATACTGAACCCTAAATACCCCCCTCAGTTTTCACCCTTGTTGTGTAGCCCATTAAAACACTAATTGACGTCAGCAGACTGACTGTGATTGCTTTGACACGGGGCAGGAACAACCGGCTCATTAGTTCAGAATAAAAAGCTTGTTGTGGATACGCTTGGTGGAGTTAAGCACTTTCTGTCAAATATTTAACTTTCTTGGGATACAGTGGTTACCCTCCAATAGCATGGCAGGTAAAGGAATCTGTTGACAATCCGCTGCCATTAAACATTGCATCATTGCACCTTATTTCCTCAGCGTCGCATCTTAACTGTCTCTCGAAAGCAGAGAGGTAATTCAGTAGATGCTGCAATAGACTGACAGCCAAACGTTTACAATCTTAGATTTTGAGAGATATCTATCTACGTCATGTACTCTTCAAGAGGTCTGTCTGACACTATGATGCTGGGTGATGTGCTGCATTAATTGTAGTGTTCAAGAGCTCAGTAGGTCGCTTGTTTGACATGCACTGACACAAAACACAACTCCAGAGTGTCCACTGGAGGGTCAAGATTCAGTTCACTGCAAAAACATTTTGCTTTTCAATTTGCAGTGTTAAGCAAACGTTATAAATCCGATCCCCCTCATAGACTCATACATTCCATGGGAAAGAGGGGGGGAAATGTCTCAGCATGAAAACATACATCATCTTCTTGCGTTGCCTGTTCCCCTTCAAGTCGGAGCCTTCAAATGTGTGTCTATGAGTCTAGGGCTATGCGCGGCACTGGATTGGGTTTACTTTGAAAGAAAATGGAATGTCTGGGTCAGATTTATAAATACTGACAGGACCATTTGGAAGCAATCGTCACAAGTGTCATGGAAAAACCGCTACATCATCAGCCGCTAAGCATACAAGCACTTTGCCAGCATCAATATTTTACTTGGGCTCACAATGTCTGTCATTTGACAGTATAGTTCACAAGTTGTAGACCACTGATCTGATGACAAGAATATTGAGGGGACACCACACAATCATGCAGTAGTACTCGCAAGGATGCCTACAGTATATATATACATATATACATATATATATATATACACACACACACACACACACATACACACATACACCTGCACTCACTGACACACATAAACACACACCTGCACTCATTGACACACATAAACACACACACACACACCTGTACTCACACACACACACACACACACACACACACATCAAACCTCTTATCATGAATATGACCAAAAAAAAAGGAAAAACATTTGAAGCCAAGAATATGGATGTTATATGGTTACATAGAGATGACTGACCCCTTGACAGCTAAATGAATGGCTCATTTGTAAAACTCGCAAAACACTGCCAGCGTTGGCTAAACAGTGATATACATTTGATATGGTCAAGAGAGCGAAGAGGCATAGAGAGGGCATAAAGCACAGGCACTGTACGTGAGATATTAATGCAGAGAGAGGAGAGCTGGACCAGAGGTCTGTCTGGCTTCAGAGGATAGTGGAGAGTGAGAAAGCGGTTTGTTTGACAGTTCTCATGCCTCCTTCTGCTGCCTGGGAGAGCAGGGAGGAGAGGCTGGAGTGTGTGTGTCTGTGTGTGTGTGTGTGTGTGTGTGTGTGCTGGTTGGGGGAGGCCCTGCAAACATTTCCGATAGAAGCCGCAGGCTGCCGCACTGTATGGGGGGGCGAGCAAGCAGTGCGCTCTCAGCGGCAACCGCTCCCGATGAATTGACGTGCACTTCTCTCAAAGAGTGGGTTAATTGGCTGCCCCGTCCCCCCTTTTAAGGGCAATTCACTGGCTGAGTAAATACGCTGATGAGAAAGCACACACACACACACACACACACAGAGAAAGAGAGAGAAAAAGAGCGAGAGAGAGAGAACATGGTAGCTTTTGCTAACACGTTTGTTGGTAGTGGAGAAGATCCCATTTGAGATGAGAGAGTGAGCACCACATGACTGAAGCCAGGTATGCAAGGAGTGATGAAAAGAAGAAAAAACAAGACATAGAAAGATGGAAGAGGGGGGTCGGTCGGAGCGAGTGAAAGGAAGTACCAGGGAGGGAGAAATAGAGAGATAGAGAGAATGATTAAAAGAGGAATGGAAGAGTAATAGGGTTTTGGGCGGAAGACAGGGACAGGGAGTGAAAACAATCAAAATGCCCTTCCTGTGAAAGGGAAATGTGGCTAATTAGCCCTGTGAGGGTTAACAGGCTATTTCCTGTCTAAGGAGGACAGTGTTCCACCTCATTGGGCGTCTGTCCCGTTGCATGGCGAACAGAGCAAGCAAAGGATCTCCCTGGGTTCCACTAGTGCAAACTGGGGACTTAGAGCTAGTGTGGGAACGGTGCTGTTATTTCAGCAGGAGCATGAGAGGCAAAGAGAGGGGGATAGAGAGGAAATGAGAGAAGGAAAGAGATATAGACCAACCAGAAAAATACATATATATTCTTATATCCTACTTTTTACTTCCTCAAAAGATGATCATATTGCTTCAGTCTTAGATAGACAGACAGATCAATTATCCTGAGAGAAATCTAGGTTCAAATAACACATCCCTTGTCTTTATATACACTTAGTATATCTTACTTTTCACTTCAACAACAGATGACCACATGGCCATATCTATTCATACCACTGTGTTCAGACAGACAGATAGACAGATAATTTATCCCTAGAGAAATTTAGGTTCAAATCCGCCATCTTCATCCCTTGTCTTTTTTTGTCATTCCTCCACCCAGAGAGGGTCTCATGTGTCCACCATCCCTGGCCGGCAGAGGGTCATGGCAGTGTAGGGGCCCAGTGGCAGGAGTGGTCAAGAGAGTCACCTCTCTCTTCACGGGAAAGTTATGCAGTCATGAGAGAACACATTGATCAGCATGAAGCGAACACATTCACCAGAGCTACACACACACACACACACATTCACCAGAGCTGCTTACTCCTAGAGCTGGACAAACATTGTGTCATTTGACTCCCCGCCTCTCTCTGCCATGGTCATGCTGTAATCATCAGTTTAGCATTTTTGTGTCCTCTCTCACGATGAAATGATTCTGCTGACCAGGTTTGAGACTGAGACATGGTCAGTGCCTTCAACCACAAACATGGACACTTGAGGGGAAAAAAAGAAAAAGGAAATAAAAATGAGCAGATTGAATTTCAGAATATTCAGAATTGTCATGGTCCATGCAAAACAAAACTAATTGTGTTGATCATGCCAGTCCTTATCAAATCATAAGAACACTGTGTCTACTTGTGATTGGCTATCACAAAAGAGAAACTGCACGTAAGAAACTGGATCTATGGGAATAGAATATGATATGTTGGACATTGGGTGGTGGGCTGGCTCTTTCACAAAGTGATAGAGCAAGCCAAGCTGCGCCATTCACACGCACGCAAACAGACACACACAGACACAAGCACAGTCTCTCTCTCTCTCTCACTCACTCCCTCTGATCTCCAGTCAGATCTGTTCTCCTCTAATGACGGTGTTGACGTATGTGCTAAAAACTAAACCTATTAGCCACTGTAGCCTGCACCGCTGTCATTTCAGTCAGGTCACGCGCAGCTTTTAGCCAAGGGAAACACAGCCGTGCTACAACTCTAAATAAAGAAATGTTTTCACTTCATAATTTCTTCAAAAAGTATTTATTTACCTTCTTTTCATTCTATTTATAACTCCACGATGACTTAATGAGAAATACATTTTTGTTGTGTTTCATCCAAACCAAAAGGCGGTCTGTTGCCATTGCTTCATGTAAGTGGTCTACCTCAATTGCCTCGATCACTGCCATACTTGGTCTGAAGGCCAGTCACCTGGGCAGGCTGTCAACACATCTGCCTCCTACTCAGTTCCCTTGGGGTGGCGTTGTGTACACTGCATCTTTGGTCCAGTGTAAACTTCAGGGGACCTTCAGGAACATAAACTGGACGATTATAAATCCATCAGGGAGGGAACTGCCGCCGCTGCTGTCGGGTCCAATCAGGGCTGACCTGTGTGACCAGGATGTGGACGAGGGCTAAAGCGAACTTACTGTGACTTGACTTGTGGGTGGAATGTGGCCGCCTCTTGTGTCCATTAAAGCTGGTTGACCACAGCAAAAATGAATGATGAACTGAATCACATGGTGGTACTGCCAACAAAAATCTTACATAAATTGGTCATCCTCAGTTTCGCACTGAACTGAAATTAACTGACTTTGATTGAACTGAACTGAACTAAACAAACTGTGGAAAACCAAGGATGGTGGTATATCAAACACAGATAATGACATTTAAGAAACAAAAACACGGTAAAAAGAAGGTAAATTACGTCACTCAGAGGCAAGGTGAAGGAATCTCATCCTTGAAGATTGCTTCCTCACTCCCTCTGAAACACTCACACAGCACACACACAGCTTGTCTTTTGACGAAACAGCAATCAAAATGTTTTCTTCAGTTTCTCCCATTTTCTCTGCTTATCTTCACTCGCGGCCCTATCTCTGCTGTTGTAACCTAACCTTGTGCCCCGTGAGCTCGGGTCTATCTACAGGGGGGAGGAATGCAACCTGGACAGAGGGTGGATGCTGGCCGGACGAGGGAAGATGAGGGGTGGGTGGGTTGTTAGGGTGGTGGTGAATTTAAGGCTGCTTACACGACGTTAGCTGCTGACCCTCGGGCAGCCTGATCAAGGGTCATGCAGAATAGATGTGTGTGGGCAGTTTTGTGTTCTGTGGAGACAGAGACAGACAGAAAGACAGAGAGAGATAGAGAGAGAAAGAAAGAAAGAAAAAGGGAGAGAGAAAGAGAGAGAGAGATAGGAACACAGAAGTCTACCGACCCTGACCCTGGGCTTTGTGTCAAATGTCTGGAGTTTTTGAGACTGGACAACCATCCCCCACACTCAAAAGAAAAGCTGAGTGAGGCAAAAAAGGAAGAAAACAAAAACAATCGACTTTCACAAGGTTGACATTCTTGTCTACAAGCCTTTAAGGGCAGAGAGTCTTTAATCAGATAAGCACAGTGCCTAATCACATGCTTCCTACAGCTAACCTCAATGGTTCATCAGTTTTGCAGGTCATGGAGCCCACAATACAACAAAATCAATATGCCGATTTTACTTTTTCTTTAAAATGTGAGATTTTGCCTTTTGCTTCCTGTTTCTCTTGCCAGTCACCCTTCAGACAGGCAGACACTCTCATTATTTTTCCCAGAATGCCGAGCTCTAGCCTTTTCAAAACCGCTGCTGCACAGGTCAAGGATATATTAAAAAGTCAAATTTCTCCCACACACAGGCCCCTGTCTGCAAGGGCCTGCGGTTGGCATAAACTCACTCACTCAAACTTCAATGAAATATCCATTATTCATTTCACAAGGCCAGTCTTAAAATAAATGTTGAAAATAAGAATGAAGAGCTATCCCAGGAGGAGAATAATATTTATTTCAGATGAGCCCTGCGCTGCTGTCAGTGACACACTCTTTAAAAGCAGCTCTCATAAACAAAGAGGGTAAACGTTCCAAAAGCTTAAGTGAAGATCGCCGCACAGAGAGAGAGAGATGTTCCCAAGCACTTTCTTGTTCGCCTGTTGCTTTCTCCCTCCCCCAAAATACCATAGGGTTTACAGTGTGTCATCTGGCCAAGATCACAATTGGCCTACCTTACCCACTCTGTCCCCCCCCCCCACACCCTAACCACCAGCAGACACACATCCACACACAGATTACATACATATGCACACACATAACACACAGTGGTGTGCACAGGCACACACACACACGCGTAAAGACACACACGTAAAACACACAGACACATGTTTGCAGGTCGTGCTGAAACCAGCCCTGGCTTTCCACCCACTAATGCCCACTAAGCACTTCTCTCAAGTCCACTAAGAGGCCATGTACAGTGCAGTCCACTTGAGACCAACAGCCTATAGAGCACTGCCATCACCATCATCGACAGACCCACGGAGATCTCCACTCTCCTCCAGTGCAGAGTCTCATGTTGTGTCTATGTGTTCCCCACCCACTCTGTGTGTGTTTGGGATTTCTCCCCCTTCTCCCATTATTCCCTCCCTGCTTTCCTCTCCTTCTCCCCAGTGGCCGCACATGTTGACTGTCCACAACAGTGTTATTTTTGGAACAACATTAGTACGTCACTATTTCCGAAAGACATTTCAGCCGTGTCACCCTCCCCTCCACCGCTAACCCCCCTCCACCCCCAGCCCTCTTAAATTGCTCTCCCTCTCTTTTCGCCTGCCAGCACTGTCCGGCTCCGGCACCATCCAAAGACCCCAGCTGCTCTGGCTTTTGAAGTCACTGATGCACAGATCAGGGGTTCTCACTGTCTCATTGTCCAGCGCACACCTGCCCACGACTGACGCGCAGCAAGACGTCTGCTGCTGTGGTCTCCCAGTAGGGTTTTCTTCAGCCAGGACCACTCATCTAGTTTACAATAGCAACAATTTACTATTTGTTATTATTATTATATGAGATTTGAGAGCCAGATGATGATCTTTGGTGGACAGGCTTAGCTTAAGGGGTTGGGGAGGAGTGTATGCTTTACTCATCATCTGATTAACATTTGGAGACCGATTTAGTGTGTGTTGCCCCTAGCAGGTAACGACCTCTATTAAAGAAACTCTCTTCTTCTCTAACTCTCTCTCTTACTCAGGATGGATGAGGTGAGAGTGTATTATTTCTTTTATAATAAATAGCACATCATAAAATATATTACAGCATTTATTTTCATAACTATACTAGCTATTATATGTAAACCCAACAGTCCATTCATAACTTGCCCTGCAGGAACCACAGGGAGGGAAGTTTTGAATAAATGGTACCATAAGACTCAAGTTGTTGCCTTTAACGCTTATGCGGTGAGGTATGATTCACGATGACCTACGGTCAGGCCTAATTTAAAAACATAAAACTTTATCTGAATTGCCAGGTGGGGGGAGAGAGAGAGAAAGAAAGAGAGAAAGAGAGAGAGAGAGAGAGAGAGAGGATGAGACAGGATGAATCATTTCCCAGCACTTGCACCCTGGCCTCATTAAAGATAGAGAGAGGTGTGAAAATGAAGCTAGAAACCAAAACAAACAAACACACGCACACACACACAGAGCCAGTAATGCTACTTTTGATAACGTCATCCCTAACTGAAGGCAAGGAGGCTTTTTCATTATACATACAATTTATTTCAACACATTTTTCTCTTAGAAAAACTGGGCCTTCTCTCTCGTTTGCATCAGTAGCACACTATGATATCAACAGCGGTAATGGACTGATTGGTGAAGGGATTGGAATGTTGCAATACCCACACACCAGCCATTTCCTCAGAAGTAAGGGAGTTGATTTTGTCGGAAGAAAGCCCTGCCTTATTCTACAGAATAAGCATATATCTTACTCATACTGTCACTCATGCAAGGATCATTAATTATCATGTCATATCGTTGATATGAGTGGCGTGCACACTTCTTGAAGGGCGGGGGCGAAAAAAAAAAAAAAGCCACCTATCGCAACCTCAGGCAAACTGTTATGATGTGTCAAGCATGAGCCTCTGTGTCCCATGGGCACAGAAAGGAAGAGGGCCCACTTCAGAAAGTTGGTAACTCAGCTAAGCTAGGGGGGTCCGGGGGCATGCCCCCTCCTGTGCACACTAGTGACATCAATAGATCATATGCAGATAAGAATAATCTGAATTTAGATAGATAAAGATAGATAGATACTTTATTGATCCCCAAAGGGATACTTACACAGGGAATTTACACAGTGAGGAAGGATGCGAGAAGTGTTTCTCAAGTCTTCACATCCCGACAACTGACCAGCAGTGACTGTTCTCACACGTGCAACGTGAGATCTCTGGATCCCGTTGTCTATAATTATGACCGCCGCGCAGCAAAGCGGCGGTCATATAGGTTTAGTCAGATTTTTTTTTTTTTTCTTTTTCGCATGCCCAAATTTCCTTCAATGATTCCCGGGACACTGAAAGTCCGAGGTACACGAAACTTGGTGGGCATGTAACCCCACATGGATAGCATGGAACCATCGTTTTTCATTTTGATCTGTAGCCCCCCCGCTGAACTGGACCCCCCGAAAGGAGGGTAGGGCAGACACAGTTTTCTGTGAATTTCTCGAAAACCGTAGGGTTTAGGACCATTTTTTTTGTATGTTGATCTCAAGGGGCCATGTCAACCCATTCCATAACCACTCATTTCATGTATAGCGCCACCTAGTTAAACACAAAAAAGTAAAAATGAGGTGTTGTAATTGAAGGTATCTGTGACCTAACATAGTCAAAACTGCACAAAATTGGAAGTGTAGGATCATTATGACACCCTCTGTATGCACGCCAAGTTTTGTGGAATTCCGTTCATGGGGGGCCACACAATAAATGAATTTATGTTACTATACACCAACTGGCCTGTAGGTGGCCGGAGACAGTTTTCTGTGAATATCTCTAGAACCGTAGGGCCTAGGAGGTCCACCTTTTTTATGTATGTTGGTCTTAAGGTGGCATGTCAACCCATCCCATTACCACTTATTTCATGTATAGCGCCACCTAGTTAAAAATTAAAAAGCAAAAAATTAGGTGTTTTCATCACAATATCTCTGGCTGACAAGGTCAAAACTGCACGAAATTAAAAGTGTAGGATCATTATGACACCCTCCGAATGCATGCCAAGTTTTGTGTACTTTCGTTCATGGGGGGCCTTACAATAAAATAATTTATGTGTACATTTAGTGATGTACACCAACAAGGATTCAGGACACTGAAAGACCGGGGGTACACAAAACTTGGTGGGGATGTACCCCCCCACATGGATAGCATGGAACTGTCATTTTTCGCTTTGATCTGTAGCCCCCCGCTGGACTGGACCCCGAAAGGAGGGTAGGGGCGAGACACAGTTCTCTGTGAATATCTTGAGAACTGTAGGGCCTAGATGACCATTTTTTTCCCGTGATGTTTGCCTCCAGGGGTCATGTTAACCCATTTCATGTGCACACATGTGCACAAACAGATACACACACACATACATTCACAGTAATCATGCGGTATGACACATACTCACACAGTAGACATATGTATGCTTTTTGCATGCACAGGCACACACGCAGGCACACACACAAGCACACACACACACACACACACACACACACACACACACTCACACACATAACATAACACAAACAATCAAGAATTTCTCAGAATTATGAACAGGCAAGATGGAGGTGGGGTTGTATAAAATGAATTTTACATGTGAAATCTATGAACTAATTATGTTTTAGTACTTGTTGTCTAGCAGATACCAGTGAGAATTGAGTGTGGATAATGCAATTTAGTGAGACAGTTAGAATCATATAGGCCTTTCAGCGTGATTTCTTTTTGTGGAAAAAATGTGCTGAACTGGGCGGCGGTCATATTTTGTACCGCTCTGCGGTACATCTAGTTATTTACATGGTCACTGTTGTTATAAGGGCTGCTTTCAACTACATAAACAATCGTGCTTTCCTAAGGCATTTCCGCTGGCACAGAAAACAGTATTGAGCAAATGGTATCTCAGTGATAAACAAAAAAAATAGTAAAAAAAGTTTTAAAGTTTTAAACTTATTTGCGTACAGCTTATTTTGAACACTTTATGGTAAGGTTACATGAATCATGAATTCATGCATGAATTAATTTGTGATTTATGTATTACTTCATTTCTTAATATCTCATGAATCGTCAGGAATTGACATGAGTTCATAGTTCATAATAATTCATGTCAGTGATTTAGTAATCGAGTTCTCGAGACCGATTTCTGCTTTCTCGGACTCGACTCGGACTTGTTCCTTCAAAGACTCGGTCTCGACTCGGTCTCGGACCACAGTGGGAGGAGAAGGCGATTTTTATTTAGCCTATAGCCTGTCAAAATAATCTTAGCATCACAGCGCAAACTAATTCAGTCTTACACAGTGGAGAAAATGACAGCACATGGCAAGACAGAAAGTGCGTCCAAATTCACCCATTCTTCTCAGTTGAAATACTCGCAATTGCTAAGCCTACTCATCACACAGGCACATGTATCACATCACATGAAAGAGCTGTGATTTGATTGCTGTGGTGAACGGTTCGCGAGAAAAGTAAATAATATAATTAAATTTAATCATAACGTCTACATAAGGTGCTACACCCATCTCCCTACCCATTCATCTTGGTGGAATACTTCACGAACCCTTCGTTCAACACATGGCAAACCATATATCAGAATAAACAGCAGACCTTACCGAACACAAAGGTGTAAAGCAGTCCCCTGTACAGTAAGCCGTTTCAGAGTATTCCGTTTAAATTAAAAATGTAATCTGCAGCAAGGTCTACATTCATGTCTCCAACTTTGGTCTTTAGGTTTCAAAATGTGTTTAAATCGTTCTTCATGATTTCATAACAGGTCAAATACAAAATAAATGTTACAAATATTGCCTAGATATAGGTAAATATTAAAATCAGAGGATATACAGCTGAGTAAGAGTTTGTGAAAGTAGTCTTAATGATCAAAAAATGCTAAGCATGCATCTAGGTTGCATCAGTTTCTTAAAGCTGAGCTGTGCTTAAATTGTTCAATACATCATTCCATAACAGGCCAAATATAAAATAAATATAAATATTAAATATAGCCTAGACATCTAAATATTAGATGATCAGATGATTTACAGTTCTATGTAATATGTCATGTTTCATGTTTTTGTAATGTTTCATACAGTGATTCAGGTCTACTGCTGTGAATAGGCTAAATACAACTTTGATTATTTTTATAGCCTACTACTGTATAGTTAACTTTGGCCTTGGTGCCCTGACATGTGGCCTTTGTGCCCCCCACCAAATATGCCCAACTGAAGGCCAAGTGGCCTTGCCCCTAAAATGGTGAAATTCCAAGCCTGGGCCTAACTGTTGATTATTAATTGGGGTGATATTAAATCATGAATATGAAAACTGACATGTTTTTATGGTCTTGGTCTCGACTCGGTCTCGACTTGGACTTGCTTCCTCAAAGACACGGCCTTGACTCGGACTCGACTGTGTTTGAAAACCAACGGACTCGGTCTCGACCCTTCAAAGACTCGGTCTTGTCTCGGACTCGGCATAGGCGGTCTCGTCCCCATCACTAATTCATGTACCCTTAAGTGTTACCGAATGTTTAATCTGGAAGCCCTCTAGGAACAAATTGAAATGGTCTATACAAGGGCCATTCATAGTCTAAACCCACAACAGAACTGGACTGGACAGAGATGTCCCCAGGGGGTTGCCAGGGAGACATCCAGCCCCCCACTGACAGGGTCGAAGAGATGGTGAAATCCAGTGGTCTGCAGCTTACTCCTCTGAGAGAGCCGAAGGAATTCACACCATTTTTTCCCTATCCTCAGGCTAGTGATACCAGCAATTATACCGGTACTCCAAAACCTCTCAAAACAAAAGTAACAAATACTTTCCCCTTACATCCCTCTTTCCATGTCAGTATATTAAATATGGGCCATTTGTTTTTCTCTCACTCAAAATGTGCTTTAGCGTCTAAATCCAGAGTAAAAAGTCTAAGCGGGAGTTTCCTGGCAGTTAAAGAGTTACACTAATTAGCCCTTATTACACCCAGAATGGCCATTTGAATACATCGAGTAACATGAGCCCTCCTGAGGGGCAGGAATGTTTTCAGGCATCTCGGCTCAGACAAAGGCAGCTAGCACACCTTTCATCTCCAACCCCCAGCCACAGGAAACTGCAGCCTGGCATCTAGAGTTCAATGACTCAAACACCCTCTCCGAAAGTGCTTGCATGCCTCACTTACTTTAGTCAGGTTTTCAAAGGAGACAAAAAAGTGTGTCCTTAAATCCAATGTCCAAGAAGACACCAATACACACAGAAAGCATATTTTTTTTGGTATCTGTTGCTTGTGGTTTGATATTTATGTTTCCACTTCCAAGATAGATTTTTCTCTGCTCCTCATATAGGTCATAGGTCAATGGACATGACAATGAGGCTCAATGCTCGGACTAAAGTGACACTGTCATTCAGTATAAGGAGCAGCAGTAGTAGCAGTAGCAGGTCTTTGCAGTGCTAAGATGCACATGCTGCTGCTGCAGATGCTTATCTGTGGGGATCACACACACACACACACACACACACACACACACACACACACACACACAAATGGGTCATAAAAGATGATGGTGAAATACCTTGCTGGTTACTGATTGACCCTATGCTTCTGTCTAGCAGCATGACTCCTCGCACTGACCTGTGTAATTTCTTTAGACCAGTCCTAGGTACTTGCATTAGATATTTCAGAGGAAAATACTGTAGGGGAGGCATTGCAAACAGTCATCACACACCACACTCCAACTGGTTTCCAAGTTAAACCCATCAGCCGTCATCTACTTTACTTTTTGCAGGGAAGTTTTAGATGTAATGGGTTTTGCCACAGCCACTAGAGGGCGGTAAACAGGCTGGGGCAATACAATCTCAGACTATATACAACATTACCTACACTTTCAACATAGAAGTCTACTGATATCCCCTCCTCAATTTCCACTGTACAGAATTTGCTATCAAGTTAGAGGGAAGAGTGTTAATAGTAGTCATTTAAAAGAAAATAAAAAAACTATTACACATAACAACCAAAGACGACTGCAACCCATAGGCTCGTTAAGCAACATTGGAAACTTTGTTAATCTGAAAGTGATTGAACTGATGACAGAAATTCTAAATGGTTTTATGCATAGGCTACTTGATATTTGTGTGCATAAAGGCAAGGTGTTTTTTGTTCCTACAAGGAGAAATATGTAAAATAACATAATATGAATCCCTAAAACACTGAAATATATGTCTATTTCATATAGTTTAACTCACAGTGGCTGTGCTTACATTAAGGTGCATAAGACCTGTGTGTCCTAGAGAAGGGGCGGGCTCTGGAGCTTATAAGTCAGCCGCCCCATCTTTTGAATATTAAACTGCACGCATGCGTTTGCCACCCCCATTAGCTGAACTCGCTCCATAGTTACTGCTAGGTCTCAGTTGTGGACGGTGCTCGCATGGCTCCGGTGTAACGATTTCTCGCTGCTGTGAGGGAGAGAAAGTACAGAAGAACAACAGAACAATTTCAGAATCTAAAAAGAAAACAAGTGCATAAAGGAAGCTCACTTTTTGCGTTGGGAAATCTGTGGCGGTTTTTCTTTCCAAAAAGTTTTGCTCTCTGTCCTTGCATGTTTAAATCGGAGAGGAATATTAGTGCCGTGAGTCGGCCAGACGTCTAGTTATAGAGCAAGCGGCAACATCAACAAGACGGCATGATTTTGCGACGGAGATCAGTGTTTGCAGCTTTTTACTATCATGCCTTTTTACTGTGTTTGTGTGCGAAGGTATGTGGATGCTTATTAGTACTGACAAGACACAATTGGCAAAAGCATGAACGTGTTGTCCCTCTGACATCTTTTTACGCACAGGAAGAAGGATTTATGAAGGACTGATATTATTTTCCCAAATTAATGTACTAAATGTTGCGCACAACCTAGATATACGATTGTTTAGCTTGGACTTAAAATTGTCTAACCGACTGGCTTGCTGCCTTGCCAGATTTTTGTATGGGTATCCAGCGTAGGTTGATATTTATTTTGAGGGGTACAAGGACAGACGATAACTTTCAGCCGAGCTGCGTTTGACAGAGGTGTTATGGCAAAGTGTAACGTTTGAGCGGTGCAGTCAGAACATATCAACATAAGCTGCGTTAATGTCTGTGTATGTCTTTCGTGAGTCTTTTCTCATTGATTTTGTTTTATTCTAACAGGTGTCTGACGCATCGGGACAATTCGAGTTGCAAATCTTATCGATGCAGAACGTGAATGGCGAATTGCAAAACGGCTTGTGTTGTGATGGGACAAGGAACACGGAGGACCGAAAGTGCAACAGGGATGAATGTGATACTTATTTCAAAGTTTGTCTGAAGGAATACGTGCGTCGTGTCGCTGCGGTTGCTGGGCCTTGTAGTTTTGGAACTGGATCTACGCCCGCACTCGGAGGGAATACATTTTCTTCGAAAACCACATTGAGGAATGAAAAATCCAGGATAGTCTTGCCCTTCAGCTTCGCTTGGCCGGTGAGTACATGATTACAAGGTAATATGTGAAGTTAACCTACATCGTGAGATGGTGCCTGCGCTGATCACTAATCAAGATTTCTCCCACACCTTACTGGCACTGCGACATGAACACGGTGAACACACGTGGGATAGCGTTCAGTACTATTAGTGAATATGGTTAATATTCTACAGTAAAATTTGTCTTCACTGCGACTATCTGTCTTGATAGTCGGCAGTAATTTCATATATATCGCTGTGATCGCCAAGGCGTATTGACAACAGAATAGGAAGTTTGTTGCTTTGTTGGAAGTTAGTTGAACTACAACTTAAGCTGCTGTAGAAGACTTTGGGACTGATGAACATTCCAGTCTTGATAGTCTTGTTGCCTTTACCCATAGACTACAGATTAATCATTTGCATGAACATGTTTGCATCTGCGTTATTCTGTTCATTTTGCGCCACGTACTTTTACATAATTGACGGCTGTCCCCTGAAACATTGGTTTGTGGCTGTTTTCAAGTACTTATTACACTGATGTTTGGATTTAAATTGGTTTGGTCATTTTTATCAGACAATCAACAAGGGTATTGCAAAACACCAGTTAGCTATTTATCGGGCATCGAACTACCCGTACTATTTCACGCTGCGTAAAGTTACCAAACGGTTATTGGAGGCAGTGGGTAGTCTATAAGTTTCACCTCGGCATTAGAGGTCCCTTGGTAATAAAGAAAGATGACCCTGCGCTGAGCTGATGAAACAAGATCGCATGCAGGGCCTGTTGTTTCGCCCCTTTGCTCTCATTAACTGTAAACGTTGTGCCCTCACCACAATACAAATCAATTCAACTCAGTTATTTGCGATAACTTCCGTACTGCCTCACTTGTATAAGGTCACGGCGCTCACCTGAACAGCCGGGGACGTTATTAGCTCTGGCATTCGTGGTTAGAATCAGCTGCAAGGGGGGACATGAATGATTCGTAGCCTTAACGCGCTTATTTTTGACGTATGAATTCAATAGACAATGTGCATCTCCAACAGAGAAACTCGTAAAATGCTAGCAGCAGAACTGTCTACGAATGGAGGCGTGCGCTCCCTCGCGCTCAATTTGCAGGTTTGGAGGAACTGAACAGAGGGATTACGGTCACTCAAGTTTACATGATGACATATCAATAGGATTGAGAATTAGGCTACGTATTTACATATGACTGTGGATAATATGTCAGAGTCAGAGTTAAGCATGCGTTTATTACATGCATATTAAGGTTAAACTTATAGCCCAAGCATGAACGTGTCCAATTACGTCGCATCTATTTATGTCTAACCTGCGGCGTCGTGTGTTTTTTTTTTTTCTTTTCTTTTACAACTAGTTCAGTCAACGTTGTCGTTGGGTGATAATTTAAATGTGGAAAATTACCTCGGCTCGGACAGCAACATTTTAAATGGACAACCAACAGTTTCCTGCTCCAGAGAGTATTTTGGCCACATTCCCAACAACGCACAGCCCGTTTTTTTCACCATGAGCTAAATGTGGCGCAAAATTTAAACAGGGTTTGGTTTGGTGCGAAGAGCCGCTTAGAATAAAGTAACGCGAGGAGGAGATATTCCATTTCATGTTTCGGCACGCTGTGACATCATCTGTACCCACACACACACACACACTTTGACGCCAGTTGAATACTGTATGTGCGTGCTCCGATCTTACAGTTTAGTTGGTGAGGCTTATCTGGCCGTGTTTATTGCAATTATTGTTGGACCACAGCCAGTCAGGACTTTTTCCTCTTTCTTCAATTACTTCAATTCCCTGTGTGATCTGCCGGGAGGTAATTCATATCATCCATTGTTCTTCCCTTGAACTGATTGGTTGTTGCGGATGGATGGTGTTGCTGAGCAGGTGATTGGGCGGTTGGATGTGGTTCATAAAGTTCTTTTTTTTTAGGCCGCCTGGAGCTGGCCTCATGTCGAGGCTTGGGCTTTGTGAAAGACACGCTTGGCTGAATCTTAGCTATTTCATCTCTTAACCTTGCCACCCTCAGTAACCGCTGTGCTCTGTGAGCTTGGCCGCAGGTTCCCAGGCCAGGTAGAGCGAGAGGAACCACCCAGCAGCCTCAGCTCGCTTCAAGAAAAACTGCAGTTTATGTTCATATCCCACATAAATAATGACCCCGTCATCCACTTTACCCTGTTTCTTACTTATTGGCTTCAGCAGAGTAGAATTTTTCTCTCTGCTTCTGTTCCAGCATTGCTGCTGGGTGTGTACACTTTAGGCAATTTGGCGAGTGTGAGAGAGAGGGAGAGGTTTTTTTGGAAAGGCCACCCAGACAGAGCCAGGCCCAGCTAATATTAACCAGGGACAATGGCTTGCCCAAACTGGCCACAGCGAGGATTACAGAACATAATGGAGTCAATCCAGGAATAATGCTCGTCCAGGGAAAGCAACAGGAAGCAGTGTTGGACTCAGCAAAGATGCGAGAGGCTCCTAGACAAACCGAACCAAGCGTTGACCTTGCCTCACATACCAGCGGCTTCAGCAGAGTGGTGGTCACAGCAGTGTGCCCTAGTACAGCTGTGTATGGCTGGACTGCAAAATGATTTGCCCCATATAGCGTGTCATGGATGGACTGCAAATTGATTTACCCCTTAGAGGAGGTGTGTCTGGATGGCCCGCAAAACGATTTGTCCAAATAGTGTGTCCCTCAATGTGTGCGTGTGCATTGTCTTTTAAAATCAACCGCACTCTTTTTTTCACTGTATTGACTTGAAATCTGTTGTATTTCGGTTTCTCACTCAGACTAAGAGTGGTGTAGCTCCGCCACCCATCTGTGTTTACAGGCTGGTGAGGTGACTTGTCTAAGAGCACATGCCCTGAAGGAAAGGGCTACTGGCAGTTAAGGTTAATGACGTGTTTGCTTTCAATAGTGATGTCTGAAGCGACACTTATGTGCAAATTGCTCCAGCGAAGGAGAGGAGAATGCCATTCTCATGTTCCCTCCTCAGGGCTGAACAAGGGTGTGTGCGTGCATGTGCATGTGTGCGCTGTGGATGTTTGCTGGAGATGTAATTTTATTGTAGGGCGATTAGCGTGTCTGTGGCCATCTAAACAAGGTCTACTTCTGGTGCAAGCCTTTGTTTTTGCTTGATCAGTGCCCGTTAGACTCTACATGGGTTTGTTCTCAGCTCTCTGAGTTGGAAAGAGGGAGAAGAGTGAGTTGGCCCTTGAGCTGCGTGTGGCTCTCAAGAGTTGTCTGCGTTCCAGTCGAAACCGAAAACGCTGCTAGCCAAACCCTCAGACGCCAGGGCTTTGCTTTCCACCTTTTGGCGTTGTCACGTTCCCGTCATTCACGGGTCCCTTCACTCTGGAGTTCTTTCTCTCTCTCTCTCTCTCTCTCTCTCTCTCTCTCTCTCTCTCTCTCTCTCTCTCTCTCCCCTCCCTCCTTCCCCCAGTCTGGCTGTCAATTAGGTGGCATAGCATAGCCCGATGGAATATGTGCGAACTGCTGAGTGACAAAAGCCTGATATCAGGAAAAGCACTCCTTATCCTGTCACAGAGGACCCAGGAAAAGACCTCCTCAAGAGGTTCTTACAGAGGAGACCCTACTTATCTGCTACCCCTGTTTAGTAGGAATCTCACGTGGGGAAAAAACAAGGGGGTTCTCAGGCCCTGGTTATCAGAATAGGCCACAGAAATGGGCCTTGGTTGAATCTGTAGGTAACGATGGGAAATTTCGGTGGCATCCACTCTAAACGTTTGTTAACATGTTATCACGTCAGATCTTGTTACACCTTGTGTTAGGAGGCAGGTGTTTTCACTGACATAGCAAGCCAATATAGCATATGGCCTCTTCAAAAAAGATCTGTCTTGCTGGAGTGTATTGCCGAATGTGTTTCTTTTTTGGGACGGTAAGAAATCAGAGCCAACACCCCCCCTCACACACACACAACAACAAAAAAAAAGTGTGTAAACTTGGGTTCAGACATGGCTCATTCCACAGTTCACTGACTCCTCGAGCTCTGGCTATTCTCATAGGGGAAACACTTTACAGGAAGTCCTGCTCTCTCACAGACACTCTCAGGCCTTGTTTATACTGGGCAGCTCACTAGAAAGAGTAGGAGGAGGAGACTGTGGGCTGTGTGTGTGTGTGTGTGTGTGTGTGTGTGGGGGGTGGGTGGGTGGGGGTCCATGGAGAGAGAAATTAGCAAATAGCTGGATGTCCATACTGAAAAGCGCTGGGAAGAGCTGTGAAGGCCTCTCGGTGGCAGGCAGGCAGGCAGGCCTGATGCTGTCTACGCCGCCACTGAACAGGGGCCCCACTGGCCCGTCAGTCCCGTCCGATAAGGCCACGCTTAACACTGGTGTCGACGCAGTGCAGAGAGCACCAAAAGCAGTCGACGCTTTTGGTGCAGAGAGCAGTGAGACTGAGTGGAGGGGGGGTGGACGGGTGGGGTGGGGAGGATGGAGCGGCGGGGGTGGAGTGTGTGTGTGTGTGTGTGTGTGTGTGTGGGGGTTGGTGAGTTCAAAGAAGACGGAGGGGTCAGTGGCGAGCATGGGAAAAATGAACCTGGCGGCAGCAGGCATTCGGAGCTGATAAGCAGGTAGTGAGTTATGGAGTGAGATGAATGGGGCAGGCTTGCCTTGCCGTCCAGTCTAGTCCAGCACTTTTCTGGAAGTCTGCTACCGACTTACATGTGCTGTTGGCCAGCGCACAAGTGCAGTCACAAAGTGGCTTTCTGAGTTTTTTTTTTTTTTTTATTTTGGACTTTTATTTTTAGTATTTCCATGTGAATTTATTTTGTTGTACTTGACGGCTGCTTTGTTTTGATTTGTCTGACAGGTGATTTGCTGATGACTCATGTTTGCTTTGTTTCCCCGTATTGTTTTGCTATGGATTTGTAGAAAAGGAACCAGTCGCTCTCATGCCTAGGCTTGTCCAAACTGTACTCTGAAGTATTTTCCCAGGCATTATGCCCCGTCTTATTCGGCAAAGATGAACTGAGTGGGTAGGCAGTGAGATTTCACTAGGGAACAGCCCCTTTTTTTTTTCAGCGCACTGTACACAACCCTGCTACATTGATTGATGAGGTGATTTGATGAGGTGAATAGAGCACACAGTGTTCGCGAAAGTAGGCTAATGTGGCTATGTGGACACATGAGCTTGTTTGGTCTTTTATCATTAGCGACGGACATATCAGTAGTTCAGCACACAGCTGTTTCCCCTCTCATAATAGCTCGGGTTCATTAGTGGCAATCTCTGCTTTTGCTGAATAGCAGTCTGATTGGTTAAGATTAAGGGACTTTTGCCTGAATGCTTGCTGAGTGCCAGTGTATCAGCCCATGTAAGGTAGAGGGGACATCTTTGTGGACTGGGGTTGGGAAGAGTGTCTGAGTGGGGCTAACGTATCTGTGCAACGGAGGGCCTGACCTTGCCAGTGCTCTGCGAGCCACCATCTTGATTATTTTGGAAATTCCAGCGAGTCCATCTTGGAAGGAGGGAGAGTGGTGTGTGAATGTGACAAGTAGGTGCTGGAAGTGGATGCCTTGGCACTGCGAAGAAACACACACACACACACACACACACACACACACACACACACACACACACACAGATACAGACAGACATGGAGAGAGGTAGACAACCACACTCACATGGAGAAAGTGGCACAAATATACACACACACACACACACACACACAGGAAGAGAAACACACACACACACACACAACCTTTGTGTCTCTCTGTCCTCCTGTGGGGCAGCATTGCTGGGCTTTCTCTAGCCCTGTTACTTGATATCAGTGAGAGCTGTGATGACCTTAAGTCAGACAAAGCGTTTCAGAAGTGCTGAAGTGAAGCCAGATCCTCTAGAGATCCCATCCTGCATGAGAGTCACACTAAAAGCCTCCCCTTCTCTCTCTCTCTTTCCACACACACACACACACACACACAAATACAATTATTCAGATCCCTTCTCAAAACTGGTCTGGCTGCTTAAACAGGTAAAAGGAAAAATAAATCAAACTTGTTTTAAGACCTATTAATCACAAAAGTGTGTGTGTGTGTGCTGTGTGTTCTCCAACTTTCTCTGCTCCAGTGAGTCCTTAGTATTCTCTGGGAAACTGTAGTGCTTGCACACTGTCAGCCTACAGGTGTGTGTGGCTGCTCCTTCAACCAGCTGGCTAACCGGCTTAGAGGAGGATGACAGGTGTGAGCCACACTGTGACATCATCGTCTTATCTGCTGTCATACCTCGGTGTTCGCACACACCGAGATACGAAGATAAGCGTTTCCCTTTGATGTGTCAACCACTTTCACTGACACCAAAACACTGCCCGTGTTTCTCTTTAGGCCCTGCACACAGGTTGTGTGTCATTGTGGTGTCAGAGAAGGTGCCATATACTGTAGGCGTCATTGTGCCCTTAAGTAGGTGATCCATAGTCTATGAAATATGAAACCGTTTGGTTGTGTGGTTGTGCTCTGAGCAACACCAAGTTGACTCTTTGTGCTCGGTCAACACCAAGTAGACATCGACATGAAATAGCATAGCTTTGACTAATATGTTAAAAGTTTGTTTGGCACTTCACTTAGCTGACCCTTTCATCCAACGTGACTTACAAGTGCAGAACAACGGCTTGTTCTTGTGGATGTGGTGTTAATTAATCATTGTTTCGCTGACTTGTGTGACTCGAGAAGATAACTAGGTAAGGTGTAGAGGTAGGAGAAGGATGCTTTGACGTCCTCCTTCTGACCGGTGTGGATTAGAGATGCGAACTCGCCGACTGGCCGTTCGGCTGGAGGTGTCAGACGGTTTCCTGCTGTGTGCAGGGGAGCGTCGGTTGAGCCGGGGGACCAGTGCTGGTGCGCTGTCCGGCCATTTGAGATTTTAAGAGGATTAGTGATGACGGAGATGATTGTGGTTTATCTTCCCTCTCTCTCTCTCTCTCTCTCTCTCTCTCTCTCTCTCTCTCTCTCTCTCTCTCTGTGCTGTTTTTCTCATCACCCTGCCTGCCTGTTGGGCTAAGCTATGCAGTGAGTTTCATTTAAGCTCTTTTTTTAAAAATAAAAAATAAAAGCTGAACTTGCACACCATGTCGGAAGAGGAAAGCATGTGCATTTTTGTGGCTGAGCTAAATTGTTGCCTCTCTATGCCTGTGAGCCACGCATTGATTGTGCCTGAGCTCGTGAGAAATTGTGGACGGGAGAGTTCAGGAGTGCTTCCTCATGTAAACTCCTTTTTGATGTTCTGCATTGCATTCTGACCTGCCTTCTTCTTTTGCTTCCCATAGAGATCTTATTCGTTGATAGTGGAAGCCCTGGACTTTGATAACGACACCACAAGTGGAAGTAAGTATCAAGCTGTACTTTTTCTTTGCATGTCTTTGAGTTTTTATTTCTCTTTTATTCTTCAACCACCCTTGCACATTTACCCCAACTCTCAACTCTTACAATCATGTACACACAGACACACAGACCGACACAGACGGACTCACAGACGGACACATACAGACACACAGATGGACACACACACAGACGGACACACACACTCTGGCTTAATCTTTTGGGAGCCGCTCTAGTTAACACCAGAAATGGAAGTTTATTTTTCTGGCCTCCCTCTCTCCCTCCCTCCCTCCCTCCCTCCCTCTCTTCCTCCCTCTCTCCCTCCCTCCTGTCAGCCCTGTAGCCGATAAAGCAAGTGTGCTGACAGGTGCCTGCAACAGCACAGGACAGAGAAGAGGAAGGCAGGAAAGAAAGAGTTGTGGTGTGTGTGTGTGTGTGTGTGTGTGTGGTGGAGGGGGGTTACTGGTGTGTGTGTGTGTGTGTGTGTGTGTGTGTGTGTGTGTGTGTGTGTGTGTGTGTTTGTGTGGGAGAGGGTTTACTGCTGTGTGTGTGTGTTTGTGTGTGAGGGGGGTTACTGCTGTGTGTGTGTGGGAAGGAGAGGAGGCCTGCAGGGGTGAAAGGGCTCGCATGCTTATGAAAATGTTTTCAGATGCCTTGACGACTGATGGCAGGTGCCGCAGGCCGGCGACGTACACTCTCACTGTCGCCGTGGCGTTGCTCTGGACGCATCTGTTTCCCCACTGCAACGCCATAAGCTCCACAGCTCAACACTACGCCGCAGAGACAGTTTTATTGCCTGTCTGTTTGTGTGTGTGTGTATGTGTGATAGAGAGAGAGAGTGTGTGGGTGTGTTTTGTGTTAAGAGTGGTGTTGGATATCATTGAGTTTGATTGCTAGGCTGTGTACAGAGCAAGGCTATGATTGTCTCTAACACAGTTTGCCGTTTGGTGATAAGTTTAACATGGTTGTCGTCGAGCAAAAAATGGTTTTAGACTTTAGTTATAGTTGTGTAAGATACAGTCAAACTAATTGTTCTCCCCCATCTGTATGTATCTTTTTTTTTTTAAATATCTTTCAAGTATAATTTGTCATTTTTTTCCTTTGGTTGAAAATAATAATTTAAAATACTAAAAAACCCAAGTACATTGGAATATGCCCAGTATTTCCTTTTACGATATTTGCCGTAAATCTATTTGTCTGATCTAATTTCATTTAGGCCTAAGTGTAAGGTGAAATTTTGATTGTTTTGTTGTGTTCTTTTGGTTTGAGAGTTCGGCTGGGGCCAGTTGGTGGTTTTTACAGTGCCTGTCTGAGGTAACTGACTGCAGGCTTTAGTAGGTCCCTACTGCCATCTTCCAGTAGTCCATTAGGATGACTGTGTGAATAACCCCGATTAAAGACCAGCAGCCCTCTCCAGAATCACACTTCCTCCTCCAACTACTACTACTACCACCACACAAACCGGTAGCCTTTGGCCTACACGCACACACACACAGTAACATGCACACATATGCACTTGCACGTGCACACAAACACACACACACACATACACTCCCACTCTCTCACTAACATGCACACACATGCAAGCACAAATACTCTTCTAGGAAGCACATACACTCTTCTAGGATTTCTAGGAAGTGTTCAGGAAAAGTTACGTGGGTGTTCTGCACTCAAACAAATAGCAAATGACAAAATCACAAAACTGTTTATATATGAAACATGCAATATGAAACATTTGTGTTCCTGACTTGACCTAGACATCTTTCACCCATTCGTTGACTCTCACTTAGCATAAAGGCACACTGAGCTTTCACTTTTTTAAAATGGTATAAAAAGCTTCACTACAACTGCTGAATGTCTTGGCCTTAGCATGATGTTTTGGAGAGTAGTGGTGGCCCCCTGTTATGTTGACCGCTCATCTTCACCTCCTGGCGAAGTGGCTGGGGCAGCAGGTAGCGAGGACGTGCTGCTTGGCACGAGCCACAAGCCAGAGCTTGCTGGTGAAATGCCCCAGTGAGCTGCGGGATTCCTTAGGCCCCTGAAAGTTCGTCTGGCGTGATTTCGTCAGGCCTTTCGCTCCCGAGCATAGTCAACACACACGCCTAGTCAACACACACACACACAATCACGGGTCATCCTACGGATTACATCATCCTCCCACAACTCACTCCTCTCACACACACACTAGCTCACTCACTGATGAGTAGAAGTTGTGTGTGTGTGTGTGTGTCTTTCTATGTCTGTGTCTGTGACTGTCTGCTCTCTCTCTTTGTCTGTCTCTCTCTCCCTCTCTCTGTATGCTTGCGTGGGTGTGCATGAAAGTAACAGATAGAGAGATGACAAAGTGACTGCGTTTTTGTGGTTCCATTTCACAGAAGTGTGAAGCAACATGCGCGGGGTTAGCCTTGTGGTTTCTCTAAGAAGACTAGAAAGCTGAGCCAGTTTATAGCGTTCTTGCGGTAGATGAGTGTTGCTAAATGTTGCTATAGATACCATGTTTGTGTTTGTTGTGGTCGTCAGGTGGGTGGTGTTTAGGGTCGGTGTGAGTGACAGCCCTGTCAATCTGAGTCTGGAAGGTTATAGATAAGATTTTGTGCAACAGTTTGTAAATAGTGTAGTGGGCTTGTCGTCAGTGAATTATGAGGACATTTAACATTCCATTGTTTTGAGGCATGGATCACAAAGCTCATTAGAAGCATGTAGTCTTCTGTTTTGGTCTGGGGGACTGTTTAAGGGGAAAGCCACATTCAGACAGGAAGAGACTAGCAGTGTTTTTGTGGCGAAATGTCACGCAACAAATCTGAGCGTTTGAGGCAGCAACAAGCAATGGGCGTCAGGTGAATTGTGGTGTGTCTGGATTCTGGATTAGGTTTACTGATGTCTTCAGTAGACAAAAAAGTTTTGCTTTGCTACAGGTGGCTCCTTAAGGTTCAGTGCCAGCTTAATTGACGATGAGCAATTGACCCAGAAGAACAGAGTGATAGACGGATGCACAGACAAATTAGAATGACGGACTAGCACTTACTTATCGTCATGCACCATTGCACTGTACTTAAGCAGTGTATAACTTGCACTGGCAGCCATGTTTAGGATGGCCAGATGAGGTTAGCACTGTAGAAAAAGTGTTGGTTTGGTTTGGTTCCATAACACAATATCGCTTCAATATATTTTCAATAATATTAATGAGTGATGTTTTTTAACTGTGCATTTCATGTAATATCAGTGAAACTGCAGTTGTGTTGTTTTGATTGAATAAAGTTAAATAAAATAACAATAACTAGGGTTGCAAAATTCCGGGAATTTTCAAAGTTGGAAACTTTCCATGGGAATTAACGGGAATATACGGGAATTAATGGGAATAAACTGGGAATTTTTAATATGGCAAGTTAGTCTATAACAGGGAACTTAAATGTAATGGACAACCCCATCTTGCAGCATAATATTAGTTAAAACAACCTGATTTAATGCAATTTCATTCAAATTTCTACCGTGCACAGGCGTCAATCCCATGCACACAGCAATCAGCATAGGCTACTAGACATAAAGGAAACCTATGATGCATTCATGTGCATGGGGAAAATAAATTCCCAGTGAAAATGTCATCTCATGTGGGAATAACTGGTGTGAAACTGGGGGAAGTTTGCAAACAGAGTTACCCAGTTATGGGCTTGTCTTCACTTTTGTCCTCATTCAAATGGGTGTACGTCATTTTACATAAACTGTAATGGGACGATTAATCTGTCTGATTAAGCTTGACAATTTATATATAATTTACATAATCTATAAGGTTGGGTTGGGGTGGTATGTTGTGTTATTATTTGTTTTACCATTTTCTGGGATTCTAACTGAACAAACTGATTGTCAATCAATGTTCCAACCAATTGGATTTTGTTGTTGAGTGGCGTGGTGTATCTTCGGCAGTTCAGTGGTTTCAGTGTCGCTAGCTTAGCACGCTAGTAAACCATAGGCAGAGAATGGGATTCCCGCTAGCATATTAGCTATCTTTGTATGCTAAGCTAAACGAAAATACGAACAAACAAATCATATTACTTATTACGAAACAAAATGTTAATGTCTGTATATGAAACAGTAGGAATTACAAAAAACTCCAAGTTAATTCCCGTAAATTCCCATTAACTCCCATAATTTCCTTTAATTCCATGAAAGTTTCCAATTTGGAATATTTCCAAAATTCCCCAGCTTAACTTCCCATGGAAAGTTTCCGGTAAGTTTCCGGAAATTTACCGGAAATTTGACGCCCCTTTGCAACCCTAACAATAACCCAATTGCAACTTCACTAAATAAAAAAAATATTTATGAAAAGTCATTAAAATGGCAGATATTATATAGCATTTTGGAACCAAACTCTCCATTAGTTTTAAAATGGGTCTCTCTCTCTCTTTCTATCTGTGTTGTCTGACTTGTGCCTTGATATTCTCTGTGTGTGTGTGTGTGTGTGTGTAGGCTCCTTGGGGAAGATCATTGAGAAGGCCCAGCATTCGGGCATGATCAACCCCAACCACCCGTGGCAGAAGCTGTCCCACGACGGCAACGTGGCCCAGTTTGAGTACCAGATCCGGGTCACTTGCGACGAGCACTACTACGGCTTTGGCTGCAACAAGTACTGCCGACCCCGCAGCGATTTCTTTGGCCACTTCAACTGCGACCATAATGGCAACAAGACCTGTCTAGATGGATGGTCAGGCCGTGACTGCAGCAAAGGTAGGCGGCTGAGCTGACCACCACACTGCCTCGGCTGTTTGTTGGGCTCTGTGTTTGGCTGAAGACAAGAGGGGGGTTTAACCGTATAAGCAATGTATTTTGAGGGGTTGGGGGGTGTGTTGCCACTTTTGAATTAATCATCACTGCTGTCAAGATGTAGCTAGTGTTATTGCCTGCAGCCCAAGTGGAAGCTGCTCTCATCTGTGGCTAAAGTCGTGTGAAATCGGAGTTGGACGAAAGTAAGTTACTGAGTGGGGGATTTAGAAGACTTTCCTCCGCATTCCACAAATGTTCCCACGAGTGTGTCGGCAGACTCAACATCGAAGCCCTGGCATGGGGCAGATAACACTCAAGTCTCTAATTCCCCTCTCCTCCTTTTCTCTCTCTCTCTCTCTCTCTCTCTCTCTCTCTGTCTTTCTTTCTCTCTCTCTCCCTCTCCCTCTCTCTCCTCTCTCTCTCTCTCTCTCTCTCTCTCTCTCTCTCTTTTTTTCTCCCTATCTCTCTCTTTCTCCCTATCTCATTCTCCTCAGCTATTTGCAAACAAGGCTGCAGCACTGAGCACGGTGACTGTGAGCAACCAGGTGAATGTCGGTAAGTCACTCACAACAATCTCCTTGTCTTGCTGCGATGACCTTTGCTCCATTTAGGACATAATGCTGCTCTTTGCGAACATTACTTAACAGCATTAAGGAGTTTCAGCTAGGAGTGAAATAAACTGATTTGTTTGTGGGTTGGTGTATACGGGGTTCAGATATTTTTTTTTGTTTTTTTCTGAGCTGAACTTCAGCTTTACTGAACAGCTGTTACTGCACAGAATGTTTTGTGGTTGAGCTTGATTTTTGTCAGGGATCTTTCTTCTACTACTAATGTCCTGATGCTGTAAAATCTCTATCTGAGAAAAGAATTGGGGGCAACAGGTTGTGTTAAGTGGCTGTTTCAACTTACCTTGTTGACATAGCGGTGTTGAGCCAGTTGTACACTTTTAAAAACCTGTCTTCATGGGCTTAATGTGGGTGCTGCATTATGGGGTTTTTATTGGATTTTTGTACAGTGAAATTGTTGGTAGTGCATGCTGCTGGCATTATCACTGCATCAGCTCTTCTCCTCTCTGAGCCCCAAAATGCACTGCTTGTTTTGGTAATGGTTTATGAGTTTCGCCTTGGGGGAAGTCGGTTGGAGACGAATATCAAAACAAGTTAGCACACTGAGAGGGATAGCGCTGCGAACGTCAACACATTCACACACACTGGCCGTACTGTTACGAATGCAGTCATTTGGCTTGGTCTATTGCCTTGTATGTTTTTGCACAAGACTCTTAGTTTGTAGGCCTTAATACAAATATGGCTTGTTGGCGTGTGGTGTTCCGACACTTATGGCCAATGTGGATGGTTTCACTGATTTACCTTTGGAAAAGTGATTGCTTCATTGACTTGACTGGGCAAGTGAATTTGATTCAGAGTGCAAACAGGAATGAGGCCATGTTATCTTTAATTGCTAATGTTATCAGCACCATCGCCTAAGGTAAATGCTGCTAGTGCTTATTGCTTCACCTCTTTGTTTGGAGGCCAATGCTATGAATGTTGACTATGAATAACACTTTTCACTCTTGGTCAGGAGCAAACTTGTAGTCTGGGAACAAAGCCTTTGGCTTTTGCATCTTGGAGTTTTAGTATAATGTTTTTATTTCGTTTGTTTTGTTTTCTTTGTGAAAAAAAAAGTGCTGACTTGCATGACTTGGCAGCCCTAGGCAAGTGCAGTCCCCTATCCAGAGCCAAGGCATTTTCTCGATGTGCTTCCTTGGAACATCGCCGTCTCACCCAGACATGCCCAGAACGACCATGTGATCTCCCGAGTCATTATGGTTTGGTCCTTAGCGTGTAAAGCGTTTTTATCATACATCACAAAAAGCCTTGAGGTTCCAGTAAAGGCCAACTTGCTACTGCACGGCTCCCACTTACAGCTTCACAGTGTGGGTTACCAGAACTAGGCCTCCGAAAAAGCCAGTGTATAAAGTGCCGCACAGAGCATGTCAAGGTCCAGTGTGTCCAGTCTATGCCCACAAAGAGGGACACAACAACACTTAGAGCCCAACACACTTTCCAGAGGCAAAGTCCTACGTTGAAGGAAAATCGTCTCCCTCCCTCCCTCCCCCAGACTTTTAAAGAAATACCCTGGAAGGATTGATATCTATGCCCCTTGGCATCAATATCCAACACCTTTTAGAGCCAGTTAGTCCAAAACCAACTAAAAGGGTCATTATCCTACCCAATCAACAATGTTACATAGTGCAATATCAAGCATTGTAGGCACACACTGGCAATGTCAGAGACTTCATTCTCCATATTGTAAGTCAGTATGGCATCAGGATGAGTGTGTTGCTTAAAAGTGCAGCTCTTCTCCCACTTCCTCAACCCAACTCCCAGCAGCCCCTCCACTCCCCTTCAGTGTGTCTCAGGGATCCCAAAAAGCACTGGGGCCGGAAGTGATTTCGTTAGAGGTTGTTGTCCGTTTTTCTCAGGGAGAGAGATACTTTGCTTGTCTCCGTTTTTTTTTTTTTGTGTGTGCGAATAGCCTGTTTAATCACAGACTGGGGTTTACTTAACCACCGCGTTTATTTTTACAGCTGAGCCGCTGCCCGGGGCTAATTGTTTTCATTCTTTTTCCCAGAGGGCTGTCTGTTTTCTCTTCCGCGCTGGGCTCCCTCTCTCTCTTTCTATCTGTCGACATGCTATCTCATCAGGGCCGCTTTTTAAAAAAAAGAGACCCAGTTATCGCTGGAGGTCGTAGATATGGAGCTTTAATTACGTTCCCGGTCTTAAAGGAGACTCACTCCAGTGCTGGGGATTCGGAAGGCGCTGCTTAATTACGGCCTGCGAGATTCTCCGCGGTCAGAGGGCTTTCTTGCACTACGCCTGGGGTAGAGAGAGGGGGAGAGCAGGGAGGAGGGAGGAAGAGGAATGGGGGGGGGGGTGCGTGGGAAAACACGGACCGGGGAGGCCTGCCGGAACGCCGAGGCCTTTGAAAATCCCGGCGCGGCCAAAAGGGACGACGCAGTCAGCAAACTTGAGAACACCCCCTCATCTGTCCGCACTGTCCCCACGCCAAGCCGCCGTTACAGTGTTGAAACACACAGTGTCTTGCCACAGGCTAATGTTAGCTCTGAGAAAAGGTCCCTGCGGAGCCCTAAGCTGGTCGCTTTTTTCCCCCCTCTTTTGTTTTTAATGGTCGAGCATTAAATAGTTTGGGTTGAATAGAGTTGTTGGGTTTTTAAAAAACGTTCTGCTGTGAAGTCCCAGCAGCATAAAAATACTATTGTCTGCCGAGGTTCAGAGAAAAAAGCGGCACACAGAGAGTCTAATATCGTTTGGAAATTATACTGCATGTCTTGTGGTTTTCAATTCAGTAGCCTTTGGCAAGTGAATCTGGGACACATAATTCTCTCTGCCTACTCGTGTGGCCAATTTTATTGATGTGGTCCTTCCTATCTGGTTTTCTTTGCTTGTTATTGTAAACCACCTCTGGTGTCAAAGGACTAAATCTGATCTCTTGTCTTGAGGAAAGGAAGAGAACATAAGTGCAAGACATTGTTAGAGTCAGAATCTTTAATCTGCAGAATCAGTGCAGAAGTAGATGTGTCCTACCCTGGAGGTGTTGTCCGCACTACAAGGAATGCTGTACATTGTATGGTTTATGGTATTTATTACCTGTATGTGTGTTCAGTATAAGCATGTACTCCTGTTGGTATTTCGTTAGTCTAGATCCAGAGATGTATAATCTCTACAAAAGTGTGTGTTCATGTACTAAGTGTGTGTGTTTGTGACATTTTCACCAGGTGCCAGTATGGCTGGCAAGGGCCATTCTGTGACAAGTGCAAGCCTCACCCAGGATGCCAGCATGGGACCTGTATCGAGCCGTGGCAGTGCCTCTGTGACACCAACTGGGGTGGACAGCTCTGTGACAAAGGTACATGTCCCTGATTACGCCATTGCTCCCGCCAAGGTCTCAATGGCTCTCGGATACTCTACTTCCTGTAACCTGTTCTTCTCAACCTGATAACATTCAGACTCTGTGGTGAAGGGAGAGCAGGCTGAATAATAATTAAAATAATTCTCAAAAGTACTTTGCCAGTCAGCTTATTAATGTAAGAGGTTAAACAATGGCTCGGTGACCTTAGTGAGTCTGAGCCGGGAACATCCAGGGAAGGTTTCACCGGTCACCACCTTCCGTAAAAGCTATTTATAGCAGCCACTATGTCTTTGTCTGACAACTCTGTTTCCAACCTCACCCCCCCTCCACCCCCCCCGCCCCCCCATGACAGACCTGAACACCTGTGCAACCCGGCAGCCATGCCAGAACGGAGGGACCTGCAGCAACACAGGGCCGGACAAGTACCAGTGCTCGTGCCCTGAGGGCTACTCAGGAGTCAACTGCGAGAGAGGTATTTGCCCTCCTGTTCTCACCTTAATGGTGTACACACAAGACCTCAAGCCCTTACTGTTACACACACACACACACACACACACACACACACACACACACACACACACACACACACACGGTGGACTTTTGTCCTGTGTCTGAATGAATGAGGCACTGAATGCACAGATGCCAGTAACTGGCAATGTTGCGTACAATTGAAAACAAGCCAGTTTCAGTGAGGTCAACTGCAGGACTTGTATTGTACAACTGGATGGACATTTCAAGGCATTACTCCTGTCAGCTGCTAGGGTAATGCTAATGGTCTTACACGACGTTAAGTAATTACTTACTCATGACTGACATGGTGTTTCATAACGTGGAACCCTTCGCAGTGTTGCTGTTGGAAAAGCATGGGAAAGCTCCTTGTCTCAGGCCAGTGGATTTGGATCTCAAAGCTTGGTCGCTTTATGCCTCGAGCGCACAATTCAAGAACTCTTTCCGCTCTGAACTGACAGAGGTGAATTGTGTGTGTGTGTGTGTGTGTGTGTGTGTGTCTGCATATATAAGTGTGGATACTCTTTGTGTCAATCAGTAACCCTGAAAACGCAATGAGAGGTCTTCCCAAGTGCTCTTGTAAGGAGAAGCGTGTTGAGGTCCATCCGTGGGGCTGTTGTGTCGTCGAGTTCCACTTGAGTCAGCCCCTCTGCTTTTAGTGGGCCCGTGGTGGAGACGCTGGAGCTGTATTTAGAGTCATATGAGAAGCGGAGAGCCCCTTGGCACGCTTCCCTGAGCTGTCGACTCCCGTCTCTCACTGCTCCCAGGTCAGTTAATTTGGCTGTTTTGATCCACTATGAGACCGTGGCTCCTCACTGTTTTGACAGTCGAGCACCAAGGTGGTCACGGAGGGCAGAATGGGTGCAATGCTTGGGAAATGGAGCGTCATGGTCAATCTTTGGATCCAGACCCCCACCCCCAACACACACACACACACACGCACACATGCATACACACACACTCACCCTTGTGATCGCACCAGAGCAGTAGGTGCTGACAGCCCCATGTGAACAGCTCAAGGAAATGCCCCCCTGTCCTGATGGGAGTCTTAGTGAAAACATCCCCTCTTCTCTCACACTCCCGCATCCTCCCTCCTCCTCTCAGCTAAAGAGTCAGCCACCCGTAGAGACCCTCTCCTCCCCACACACACACACACACTCGCACACACCCCTCTCCTCCACACTTGGTCATTAATTTTGTTTGTCAAACACTAGTTCATCCTTAACGAAGATAAAGAAAATCAGGAGGGTGGAGGGTGCCCCCACCCAACACACACACACACACACACACACACACACACACACACACACACACACCAGCCCCAGCCTTCCACCGCCTCTCTGGAGAAGAAAGGCGGGCGGTCAGATGGAAGTCACGGTGTATTGGGCGGCTCAACCTGGCATGAAAGATGGTTTCCTGGCCCCGCGCACCACTGCCCAGGCAGAGAGAAAGAGAGAATGTGAGCGTCTGTGTGAATGTGTGTGTGAGTGTGATGTGTGCGGATGAGCTCAGTAAGCAGCAAGGGTGGTCTTCTCAGTGGAGAGTAGAGGAGAGAAGGGGAACGGAGCGTAGTCAGAAGGCATGAAGAGGCAGCACGGCTGCAGGCGATGAGAGAGAGATTAGAAGGTGTCCGTGTCCATGTGCTGACCCCTGGCCCTGTCCTGTGCCTGTCCTCCACAGCGGAGCACGCCTGCCTCTCCAACCCCTGTTCCAACGGAGGGAGCTGCGTAGAGAACAGCCAGGGGTACGAGTGCAAGTGTGCCCCGGGATGGAGCGGCCCGTCCTGCACCACCAGTATGTACACACACACACACACACACACACACAGACACAGACGCGCACGCACAAACACACATACGCACACGCACACATTCAACCACAAATGACACTGTATTGCTATGCATTATGCATTTTGAAGTTTGACCAAGTTTAACTTTCCCTGTTTTCAGATATTGACGAGTGCAGCACCAACCCATGTAATCATGGTGGCACCTGCCAAGACCAGGTCAACGGGTACAAGTGCTTGTGTCCATCTCAGTGGACTGGGAAAGTCTGTCTCATAGGTAGGTCTGGTCAGTCAGCTGTAATGTAGCATGTGTTCTCAGTGTACTGAGAAGGGAAGGGGGGCTCAGCACAGCCCTTTCCTGTTAGAATATGTTCATGGTGTTCTCTGGCTAATTTGGTAATTGGTTTTCCTTCACAGACGCCAACGAATGCGAGGAGCGACCCTGCAAGAACGCCAAGAACTGCCGCAACCTGATCGGAAGCTACTTCTGCGAGTGTCTGCCCGGCTGGACCGGTCAGAACTGTGACACCAGTGAGTTCACGTCTGCCGCGGCAGCAGCGCTGCTGTAGATTTGGCTTCGCTCGCTGGCCTGCTCTCACCTCATTAACACGCTTAACACCTCCACGTCGTGTTGAGCCAGGGACATGGTGCTGTCACAGTCAACAACAACACACACAGGCCTTCCAAACTCATTTGGCCCATAGGAAGGTGGGGGGGGGGGGGGGGGGGGGGGAGAGATTGATTTTCTGATAGCACTAGCGGATGTTGCTCTGATTCATGTTGCTGCTGCTTTAGCCCTCTCCAGAGGTGTCAAATGATCTTATGTTTGTAGAGTGGATGTGAAATGTGTCCTCATGGTGTGTGTGTGTGTGTGTTTACAGATATAAACGACTGCCATGGCCAGTGCCTGAATGGAGGGACTTGCAGGGTACGTGTTACACTCTTCTTGTGCTCTTTTGCTCTCACCCCATTTATAACCCCCCCCCCTCCCTCTCTCACCCCTCTTATAACCCCCACCCCTCCCTCTCTCAGCCCTCTTTCCCTCCCCCTCTCTCTCTCTTCTTCAGTGGCGTGTTGATGTTTGTGCTTGTGGTCGAATTTGATTTTCACCTCCCCTTTGCCGGCCATAATGAACTCATTTACTGCACAGCATTTAAAAATAGCTGCGGCACGGCAGCTGACACACACACACACACACACACACACACACACACACACACACACACACACACAGAATGAGGTGCCTCTGGCTGGCATAGACTGTGAAAGAAGGGGGAAAAGAAGGCCTGGAGAGCCAAGGCCATCCAAGTCCAGAGGATTCAGTTACCATAAACATCATTGTTGGGCATCCATGCCAGGAAAATGTGTCAGTGATTAGGGCGCCTTTACAACGTCCACTCCCAAACTCTCCCCCGAGTTTTTGTTTCTCCTCTTCCCGTACTTTTCCAAGACTCGCATTCCTCAAATCACAGCTAGTATCCTCCTCCTCTTGTAATATTTGTCTACACATGTTGTTATTGGCGTACTTGTTTTCATAGACCAGCAACTGCTGTTTTTATCGTTTGTCTTGAAGAATTAGTTGCTGCCTCTAAAAAGTGCAGGATCCTTTCGTTTGGGATTTGCACTCATGGCAGCAGTCTTGTTTCCACATCCTCGTTGCGTATGTCCAAGTCTATAAACGGCCAGGGTTTGCCTGGTCAGCTCTCTGCTGTGGATAGGCAAAGCTAACTAACCAGTCTTCCTACTTATGTTCATGTCTCTTAATTTCTTCACCAGGACTTGGTCAATGGCTACCGCTGCGTCTGTCCCCCAGGCTACTCTGGGGAGAACTGCGAGAAGGACATCGATGAATGCGCCAGCAGTCCGTGCTTGAACGGTGGCCGCTGTCAGGACGAGGTCAACGGCTTCCAGTGCCTGTGCCTGGCTGGTTTCTCAGGTAACCTGTGTCAGGTGAGCAACACTAAAATGTGTACCCCCATCTCTCCTCTCCCTCTTTCCAATAAAGGTTCCATGTAATCATAGGTGGCAAAAGATGTGCCTTAATCCTGACTCTATCCTTTTACTCTCTCTGTCTCCGCTTTGTTCTGCCTTTTTCCTCTTTCTTGTGCTTCTGGCTGCTTTCTCAAAGATCTGCCTTTTATTTATTTTCCTTCGTCGGGGCGTTTAGTGCTCCGTTTCCTGGCAGGTCCTGTAGGGAGGATGCTGTGGGCTGTGCTGCCTTTCCTCAGCCTCCAAAAATGTTGGATATCACTTCCCTCCATCACTCGCTCACATTTTTATTTATTTATCTTGTACCCCATTCCACCCCCCACCCCCCTTTCCCCTATCCAGCTGGACATCGATTACTGCGAGCCCAATCCATGTCAGAACGGAGCCCCATGTTTCAACCTAGCCTCTGACTACTTCTGCAAGTGCACAGACGACTATGAGGGCAAGAACTGCTCGCACCTAAAAGACCATTGCCGCACCACAGCTTGCCAAGGTAAGAACTACTGTACACAGTCACCCCTTTTTTCTCTCATTCTAGCTCTTTTCAGCTGCTCTCATCTTCTCTTTTACCCTGTGTACCTTTTTCGCCCCCTATCCGCACATGGTGTCCTTTCTTTTTTTTTTTGTCATCCCTATCTCACTCTCATTCTTTCTTTTCTTTTCTCTGTATCTCCTTCACCCTGCTTTCTTTCTTTCTTTTATTCTTTCTATCTCTCTGACTCACCCCCTCTCTCTGGCGCTCTGTAAAGTGATCTCCTTGTAGCAGGCCATTGTATAGTTGCTGAGTAAGGCTAGCTTAGTGGAGACTGCGTGTTCCCCCTGGGGAGACATCAGTGAAAAGGAGGGCTCAGATTCACTTTCATGAGGCTTTCAGGCCTTTGTTGCCAGGACGGGCTTTTTGACAGTAACCCCTCTGGACAGCCGCCCTCTCCTACCCCCCCAACCCCACCCCCAGCCTTCCCCACTTCCTCTCTCTCTTGCCCCAGCTCTCTTGAAAATCTGGCAAACTATTCACAGCTCTGTGTGTGTTCTCGGTTTGGTAATGACTTGGTGGGATTCCCTGTTTTTTTGGTGTGTGTGTGTGTGTGTGTGGATGAGTGTGTATTGGAGAAAAAGATTATGTGCATGTGTCAATGTGTATACAGGTGTGTGTGTGTGTGTGTGATAGAGAGAGGTTAGACCAACTGCAGCGCTCAATAAGTTCAGCAGTGTTTAAGTCCGCTTAGCAGTGGCTACGAACTAGACATTTTTGAGCAGAGTCATGTCTCACCATCCCACACTTTCCAAGAACAGACAGGGTAGATTTTAACAGCAAAAACCATCCCGAAAAAGAACCCAAATTGTCCAAGAAGCCGTAACAGCATCAAAAAAGCATCATCCTGCTTTGCTTCCCCGTTTCTGAGGATTATAGTGGTCTCGCCATCACAGAACATTAGGGAGAACAATAACAAACACAGACGAGCAAAATGCTCTGTTGCACATCGGAGGCCTCATGCGTGTATGCCTTTTGTCTTAATCTCTCTCTCTCTTTCTTTTTTCTTTCTTTCTTTCTTTCTTTCTCTCTCTCTTTCTTTTTTGTTCTCTCTCTTTCTTTCTTTCTCTTTCTCTCTCCTCTCTCTCTCCTCTCTCTCTCATCACAATGCTTCTGTTCTTGTTTTTTTCCCCCACGCAGTCATTGACAGCTGTACTGTTGCGGTGAAGTCTAACAGCACCCCCGAGGGCGTACGCTACATCTCGTCAAACGTGTGCGGTCCCCACGGACGATGCCGGAGTCAGGCTGGCGGGCAGTTCACCTGCGAGTGCCAGGAGGGTTTCAGGGGCACCTACTGTCACGAGAGTAAGCCCAACAAACAAACAAATTAGAAAAACAGATAGAAAAACAAAACAAACAATTGAATGCTAAATAGTAAGACAAACTAACACTATTGACTGGATGTGCAAGGGGAGAGGTGTGGTAGCTGTTAGTCTTTATTGGTCTAACTGAAGGGGGTTATGATATAACATACATTTTTAACTTTGATATAAAGTGAAGACAGGACATTTCACATTACAGTGGTTTATGGACATGTCAACAGCACTGCCCTAACCCAAACAATATTTGAGACACACCTTCATATGTTCTAAACAACCTTGGTCGGATATGCATCCAAATTTTCATCTCTCCCACACTTTTTTTTTTAACCAGACATTAACGACTGCGAAAGCAACCCATGTGAAAACGGTGGAACGTGTATCGACAAAGTCAGTGTGTACAAGTGCATCTGTGCCGACGGCTGGGAGGGTGACCACTGCGAAATCAGTGAGTTTGATCTCTTCACTAGTATTGCTCTGTGCTGGGAGGGAGACCAGTGCGAAATCAGTGATTGATCTCCTCACTGGTATCTCTGTGCTGGGATTTCACAGGATGTACTTGTTGTGGTGATTTGTGCATGTTACAGAAGTACTCATCTCTTGCATACTTTTTCTCACCCTCTGTACCTCCTTCTCTCGTAGACATTGACGACTGCCGCCTGAGCCCTTGCCTTAATAAAGGGACATGTCAAGACCTGGTGAACGACTTCTACTGCGAATGCAGGAATGGCTGGAAGGGAAAAACCTGCCACTCCCGTAAGAAAGCTCTCCTTCCCCTCTCTCTTCCCCGCCCTATGTTCTTTAGCCTCCTTTCTCCCTGGGTGTGTGTGTAGGTATGTTTGTGTAGTGTGTGTATGCAAAGGAGTATGTTTGTGTATACAGTGTGTGTGTGTGTGTTCTGTTGTTACGAAAACCTCACTGTTGTGGCATCACCACAGGTGAAAGCCAGTGCGATGAGGCAACCTGCAACAACGGGGGCACCTGCCTGGATGAGGGGGACAACTTCACCTGCAAGTGCTCCCCGGGCTGGGAGGGCGCCACCTGCAACATTGGTGAGTTTCGCACAACTGTTCTCCAACATAAACAACACAACGACCTCATCGGTAAAGGCTATGACCTTTAACGGTGCCGTTAAACACACTCATGCCCGGAGAGAAGATGTGTTTTTGGAGAGAGGAAACTGACCGCATTGCTCCGAAGACATTTCTGTGAGTTTTAACAACGAGGATACCCTTTAAACCGATTAGACAGCATTCAGAGGCGTTAAGGGCATTAGCTGAAAGTATTCCGCTAGTGCAAGAGCAAGAGCAAGGTGTTGGATTGCAGAGTCTCAACACCTGCCTGTCATACGAAACTCTTGTTTGAGGGCAGCGTAAGGCGAAGCCGGCGGGTACTGGCCACGGAGATCCCGCACTGGATTCTTATCTCGCCCTCCATCAACACTCTGCCCCGTTCCCTTTTCATCAGAGCCAGCAAGCGCTGACACTAATCTGTCCCAAAAGCCTGATCAGACAGATTATCGCCGCCAAAGTTTGGGGCGTTTGGGACCACTGATTCTCAAAAATAAAAACTGTTAGGCGCTGATTTTTCCCCCGTTTTCTTTTTGTCTCCTCCGGCTTTCTTGTAATTACAGTGCATGAAAATGCACTGTACTGTTCTTCCTAGGCTTCTTCTTTTTCTTCTTCTTCTAACGCAGTTAATGCAGCTTCAACCGTTTAACGTAGAAACTTAATTGTTACGTAGGTCTTAGGACATCTGGGCTTTTGTATTGTTCAACTTTGTAACTTTTATACTTTTTAAACTATTAATTAAAAACTACTCAAAATTTCCCCATAGACTTAACATTAGGCTGATGACATCACAATGGGCTAATTAACTTGATTTGCACCTGTATCAACTACCAGCTGCAACCAGCCAGTTCAACTGATTGCACCTGTATCAACTGCTTTCTGTTGAACTAGGCCAACTCTCTCTGTGTCTCCATTCTACAAGGATATAAGGCACATTCCATCCAACTTTCTATCCATTCATCCTCTTCAAACCATTCAGTCATCCACCCATTAAACTATCCATCAACATCCATTAAACAATCTGCCTATCTACATCCATTCAACTTTCTGTCCATCAACATCCATTACACTATCTACATTTAACTTTTAAACTATACTCTGTCTCAGGCTTTAAGCATACAAACTGGCTCTGTTAAGACTATATATCCTGTTCAACTGTTTCTTCTGCCCACAACTGTTTGTCATTACAACTATATTAAACCTCATCTACATAGTTCAGTCATTCCAACTATATTAAACCTCATCTACCTAGCAAATAATTTAACCATTTAAACTATCCAGCTATTTAACTGTTCAGTCATTCCAACTATATTAAACCTCATCTACCTAGTTCAGTCATTCCAACTATATTAAACCTCATCATGTTGGTTGCCAAGTAGCACATCATCTGTTTTAACAATATATTTCACACAATATGTTTTGCATTTTCATGCACTGGTAATTCCCTGGAATTGCATTTTCTAGTTAATGTTCAGCCACTGTTATTGAGAACTTTTGAGTTGAGTTGGGTCACGGTTCTCATGATCTGGATTTAAATTCCACCAGACTGCCACCCTTTCCCTCATCTCCTCTCCCTCTCCCCCCTCTTTCTCTTCTGCAGCAAAGAACAGCAGCTGCCTGCCCAACCCCTGTGAGAACGGAGGGACGTGTGTGGTGAGCGGAGACTCCTTCACCTGCGTCTGCAAGGAGGGCTGGGAAGGCCTCACCTGCACAGAGAGTGAGTGCATCTCAGCTCAGGAACATGGCTACATACAGTACAGTACACCCAGCCCAACACACACATAGTAGATACCCCACCCCAAACCATATACACACACACAACACCTTTAATCTGACCAATGAGGCAGGTGAGATTATTTATGAGTCGGTGATGTTGTCCAGTTTCACTGAGGGAAATGGAGGGTGAGGGACCAGTAGGGTTGGCTGGGTGGAGTGTAAGAGTGGGGAAAAGAGTGGAGACAAAACCAGACAGGAGGAGGTGGCCGAGTAACCTTTATTACTTCAGCCGAAAGTCCCTCTCTGTGTTTGTTTTTTCTTCCATTTCTTTTCTTCTCCCTCGCTATTTTTCTTTCATGCCCTCTGTCTTTCCCCTTCATCTCTCTTCCCTCTCTCTCACACACATACCGGCTGGACGCTGTAGACTGCTGCTGGCCAGATGAGGGAGAGATAGAGAAAGACAGAGAGAGATAGAGAAAGAGAGAGAAAAGGGGAGAGAGAGAGGGAAAAAGTTTGAAACGAGGAAAGTGGAGACAGATGTCCCCCCCCCCTCTCCACCCCTGCCCCATTCCATGTCCCCCCCTCCCCTCCGATCTCCTCTTTCCCTTCCTTCTTCTCTTGCTGTACTCCGGCATCCTAGTGTGCCTGCACTGGGGCAAATATGGATTCCCAACCATTTTTGAAGGGGAAACAGGGGAGGGGAGGGGAGAGGTGGAGGGAGCGGTTAAATTAAAAAAAACCTGGAACCCATTTCAGAAGCAGAGAGGAACAGAATGCCGTATCGGTTTATGACAAGGAATTTTCAGCCATTCCATCCGCACAGGCACAGACATGTTCTCTGTTGTGATCTTGTCGTATCAAGTCATACGTGTGTGAAATAAAACAAACTTACTCTCTCTTTCTTTCTTTCACTCCTTCCCACTCTCTCCCCTCCCTTTCGCTCTCTCTCTTTCAGATACCAACGACTGCAATCCACACCCATGGTAAGTCCAGGCAAAACATTTCCTAGAGCATTTAGCTCCTGTAAACACAAGGCTGCAGCTGCACACTGTTTTCTCACAGTCGGTGCATTGCAGTGTGCAGTGTGGCGGTGCTGGGAAGCGGTCCCTCCCTTCCCCACTGTCATTCCAAGGGTGCACTCCGAGTCAGCAGCGGGCGGCTCCATTGTGCACTCTGCTCATGACTTACAGTTCAACTGCTCTCAAGCCCTCCAGGCCTTTTCAGTTTGCTGGGTGCATTTTCATACGTCCTTTAACTAGGTAAATAAATGGTGGTGTTCCTTTCCTCCAAGGAAAAGGATGGGGGCGAATTCCAGAGTAAAAGCAGAAACGTTTGACACTTTAGTATGACTCATGCTTTTGAACTCTTGTGGTCAGAGGGAGCATGTTCAATTTAGTTTCCTTCAAATCCATCAGGAGGATTATTCACACTGTACTTTGACTTTGGCGCTGTGTGTGTGTGTGTGTGTGTGTGTGTGTGTGTGTGTCTTTTGGGTGGTGCTGCTGAACTGGGACTGACCCTGGTCTCCTTCTCCCTTTTCAGCTATAACAGTGGAACATGTGTGGACGGAGACAACTGGTACCGCTGTGAGTGCGCCCCGGGGTTCGCCGGTCCAGACTGTCGCATAAGTAAGTCCCAGCCTTCCCCTCTCCCCTCGAGTCACTGTCCCCTCTCCTACCCCCTCGCCCCCACCCTCACTCCACTGTCCCCCTCTGGCAAATGGCTTGATGATCCTCTAGGATCAGCCGCTCATCCATGTCGGATCCCTCCTCTATCCCAGTGCTGGACGATGCTCCGTTATGAAGGCAGCTCTTGCAGGGGGACTAGGGAACAGCCATAGCCATAGGAGAACGCAAATGGAAGGTCTAGCCATCCAATTAGTTCCGCTCGCCAAACCCCCAGTGCGGCGCGGTGCTGCTCTATGGTACTCCGGTTCTCCCCAGGCCACCACACCTTCTCCGCTTCTGGAGGGATGTCAAGGGAACGCAGGCTTACGAGACCAACCATTACTCATCTGCAGTCCCCAGGCGTTCCCAACCAAACCCATCAGTGGGTATACGGCTTTTTATTAGGAGTTTGTTTTTTTTACAACCTGTCTGTCTGTGACAGTTTTTTTTTTTGAATAGCATGTTTGTGTAGCCTGGCATGCCATCCTATATCATTTGAAATGTATAGTCTGGAATCGAACTATTCACCTCGCTTAATCCAAGGGGCGGGCAGAGAATTGTCTTTCAAACTGCCTAGGCATGCAATAGGCCAGCGCTACGACCAATCAGAACAAAGAGCAGGATGACGTGGCCAGAGCGATGAAAACAGTTACCGTATCCGGCAAATACATCCTTCTTCGAAAGGAATGACTTAAGTGCATTGTGTTGCTCAACTTTCGAAGAAAAGCACAAGTCCAACTCCTCCAAAGTTGACGCCAATGCCGATTCAAACAACCGCTCTTCGTTCGCCATAGCCACCTTCCTTGTTGCTACCGTCGCAGGACTGTCGTCTTTCTGTTAAGCCCGCCTTAAGACTCTAACAAAATAGAGCGCTGTGATTGGATGATGTCCACGGCGTCAGCCAATAGAAATCCCTATGGTTTGATACTAGACGTACAGGCTGAGCAAATTAATTTGCGAAATTAATTTGCTAGGGTGCGTCTAGATTTCTAGGCTAATGTTTGTGGTAACAGAGCCAACAAGGAGCCAATTTAAATGGTACGTTTGATTTTGTTTCCCAGGCCTTCGGTATGGGCCGCACTGCATGTCTGGATTGGGAGTGTCAGACTTGTTCAGCTAGTTCACTAGTCTTTAATTTTAATTTCCAACAGTGTGGGATGGTGTGACCATTTCCACACTGAGAATCTCGATGGTGGGAAAATTAGAAATTTCAGACGACAAATGATCTAGATTATGTCAACAACACTTTTTTCACTTCAGTAGAGCTCTTTAGCACCCTGTTGACTTTGCTCTCAGGCCTGACTGTTGAGGACAATTGATAATGTGGGTGGTTGAGTGTTGGTGATTGTTCAGTAAGGTGTGTCTAATAATCACCTCCTTGACTCCTTTCCTTTTCAGACATAAACGAGTGCCAGTCTTCTCCCTGTGCTCCTGGCTCCACCTGTGTGGACGAGATCAACGGCTATCGCTGCCTGTGTCCATCTGGACGCACCGGAATACAGTGTCAGGAAGGTGGGCATCACTGATCTCATGGTTTTCATTGTGGTTCTTGGCTATTAGTGGGTTCCATGTTCAAGCGCATCTTCCAATAACATTAGTTGTAGTAGTACTTTTTTGGGTCTCAGGTGACCAGGCAAGTGTATGTGCGACGTGCCGGTCTCTGCCACCCCCTTGTGCTATTCTTAATTTAACGGCCATGTTTTTGTTTTCAGTTACCGGTCAGCCTTGCCTTATCAATGGACATGTCATGACGGACGGCAGGAAGTGGGAGGAGGATTGCAACACCTGCCAGTGCATGAGTGGGAAAGTCATCTGCACCAGGGTACGTCAGACAGCCACTCTCAATGTCTCTCAAGCATCTCCTCCTCAGTCACTCTAACATGATCATATGTGGGCGCAGTGGGAGGCAGATAGTTGTTTTATTCTTTGCTTTTGTTTATGTAAAGCACATTGAGTTACCCCTGTGTATGAAATGCGCTATATAAATAAACTTGCCTTGTTTTTTTACTTTATCTTTGTCTTCTTTGTTGTGCAGATGTGGTGCGGCCCCAGGTCCTGTCGGATCAGCGGTAAAGGCAGAGGAGGGTGCCCCATGGGTCAGCAGTGCGTGCCCATTAAGGAGGACCAGTGTTTCAAAAAGCCGTGCCTCGACCTGGGAGAGTGCTGGCCCAGCGTCGCTCCGCCGCCACCCTCCAAATGCCACCCCGGCTCCACTTACCAAGACAACAGCTGTGCCAACATCATATTCACATTCAACAAGGACATCATGCCTCCTGAGGTGAGTCATAGCTGCAGACAGAGACACACAGAGAAGGAGAGAGGGATAGAAGGATAGAGGGGTATAGAAAGAGAGAAAGAGGGAGGGTGAGCGAGAGATTGAATTATGGGAATTTTGGCCACATCCTCCCTCTCCTCCTGTTTTCTCCCTCCTCCCCACTGCCCTAATTCAATAGTGCATGCGGAGTAGTGGGCCATGGAAGATCAGGTTCTCTTAAGACCCCGGGATGTGCCTCGTGGGGAAAGTTTTCCAGCCAAGCAGAGGCTTCTCTCTCTCTCCCCCGTTTTTCTCTCTCTCCCCTCTTTCTCTTTCTCTCCCCATCTCCTCGTCCCGTCTCCGAAGCCTGTGTTTTTCTTTTTGTCCTGTCTCCAGACCCCTCGTCCCTGGGCTACAGCATTCCTCCGCTAATATCCCGTGACTGCATCCCGGGGCATACCAAACCCATAATCCCACCCCACAACCCTCCCTACCCAATGCCAATATCCCGTGAGCTTGAGTCCCTGTAAGTGACCATGGGCGGCTCTACACCAACCAGTCATAATTGGCTGGCGGGAGATGTCGAGCGGGCGTGACTGAGGACAGTGACAAATGCGTGAGCCTGTGGTCGGCCTGTCAATGGCCTGTGACCATGGCATAAGCAGTGCTGCCTTTGAGCGTGCCGAGTGTGGTGACTGGACAGAGAGAGTAGCCCTCATGTCTGCCTGTCTTTCATTTGGGCTCCATCATCCTCAGCCTCATCTTTAATAACTCAATTGTGTTTCAGTTTTTGTTAACTCGGTCACATCACCCGATTCCGTGTCTCTTGTTTGTCATGCCCTCGCTCTCCCTCTGAATGCTTTGAAACCACTCTCCCAGCGGGCTTTTCCCTTCAAAAGCCCAGTACATCCCAATTCATTTAAAACCAAAAGCTTACCCCAGTAACTGGGTAAAACAGGCTGTGAATGTGGGGGGGAAACAAAACAAAGCCAAAGTTGAAAGGTTATATCGTAATGTTTGAGTGCTCTGAAAACTTAACTGTGGCTTTCTGTTGTGTCGTCTAGGGCAAGAGCATTGAGAACATTTGCAACGAGCTGAGGAATCTCTACCTGGTGAGAAACCTGTCCGTAGAGCACTCGGTGACCATCACCTGTGAGCCGTCGCCTTCAGCGAGCAACGAGATCCACGTCAGCATTGTAAGTCCATTGTGTGTGTGTGTGTGTGTGTGTGTGTGTGTGTGTGTGTGTGTGTGTGTGTGTGTGTGTGTGTGTGTGTGTGTGTGTGTGTGTGTGTGTGTGTGTGTGTGTGTGTGTGTGTGTGTGTGTGTGTATTTATATATAATATATATTTATTTTTTTTTTTTTTTTTTTTTTGTCAGTGTAGAGGGGCTGGGATGGGCAATAGGAAATAAATTCTCTTGAGTGCTGTGAAGACTTCTGAGGTCTTCTCTGCATGGATTGGACATGATTTTGTGGCACAATTTGTGGAGTTTTTTTTACTCCCTCAAAAAGACAAAGTGGCCAAGCGAGTAAAACAAAACACCATAGGAGCGTAAAAAGAGAATCATGTTGCTCTACAGCAGACAGTGCTGCCAAGATTGCTCTCCTCTCAGTCCACTTTCTTACTCCTCTCTCTTAAGTCAACTGATGAGCCCAGGATGGACCGGAGCCCTGTGAAAGAGATCACCGACTGGATCATCGACCTGGTGAGCAAGAGGAATGGCAACAACTCCATCATCGCTGCCATCACAGAAGTCCGCGTGCACCGGAGACCTAGCAAAACCGGTGAGAACCCCCCTACTGTGGTCTAACGCCTTTGGCAAGTTCTAGGCAGGCACCCACAACTTTGGAAGAACAACAGAGAGTGCTGAGCGGAGCGGGGGCCTCTGGTAATGTTCTCCCAGGGCCCCCGGGGTGTTTTTTAGAAACCCTGGCCCTGGCCCCTCAGAGTAGACCACCTCCTTCTCCTCCTCAGTCACGGCCAGGTCATTTTCTCTCTCTTTTTGAGCGGAGCCTCACTCTCTGCTCTTTTGGAGGAGCCCTGTTGCTGCAGGCTTATGCAGAGAGAAGTCTGGGCCTGGGCCTGCCAGCTGGAGAGGGCTTCAATTGGACGCTTGGGTCACCCTCAGTAGTGTCATTTATCAAAATGGCAGCAGTAGACCTCCCGCTCCCAGACTGCTAGTCGCCAGCTTGTCACAAAGCAAATTCTTTTTTCCTAGTGAGCGAGGTTAAAATGAGACATTAGGATCACATCCCCTCTTAATTATGTTAACTCTGGGGTTTATTCATGCTCAAAGTAATTTTCCTGATTACCGTTGGAATGCACTATAATTTGGCTTCCAACTATGTATCTGTCAGAGCAGGCACCAGGGCAGTTTTGTACGTCAGGCCTGATGTCTACACTGGTAACCTTGATATTAAAATGAAAGCTGAGGTCATCTCTGTTTTGTAGCAGACATTTCAGCTGTGATAAATGGCAGTTTGAGTCAATACTGAATGCATCTGTGTCTTCCTCAGACTACCTGGTCCCCTTGCTCAGCTCCATCTTCATTGTCGTCTGGATTCTGGCTTTGGCCTCTGCCTTCCTCTGGTGCATCCGTCGCCGCCGGAAACAGAGCAGCCATGGCAACACGGCAGCCTCAGCAGCTGCCGAGGACAACACGACCAACAACGTGCGTGAGCAACTCAACCAGATCAAGAATCCCATCGAGAAGCACGGCGCCCACACCGTGGCTATAAAAGACTATGAGGGCAAGAACTCCATAATCGCCAAAATTAGGACACACAACCCCGAGGCGGAGGATGAGGACGTGGACAAGCACCTGCAGAAGGCCCGGTTCACCAAGCAACCGGCCTACACGCTCGTGGAAAGGGAAGAGCGCACGTCCAATAAAAACCCAAACTGGACTAATAAGCAAGACAACAGAGACTTGGAAACAGCACAGAGCTTAAACAGGGTGGACTATATTGTATAGCAGGCAACTGTGTTGTCATGCAAAAACCAAAACCCTACAAGCCCCCGGAAAACCCAATTCCGCCTTCCTGTTCCATGTTTTGGCAATGGGGACGAGGCCAAGGGTATGAGGGGATGTGTAGTTCTTAAACTGTTTCGTCATATTCTTGACTCTAAGGTTATTATTTGCATAGAATCCCTGTGTTAATTTAAGTTTTGACAAGCTGGTTTACACTGGCTATTGATAGTTGCTGTGGTTGGCCGGATTACCAAGTGCTGCATTTCACATATATGCAAAAAAAAAATAGTTTCAAGTACCCTCCTGCCACATTTCAAACATTGAACAGGCGGATATGTGAGTGTATCTTGGCATTATACCCCTGACACAGTGTATTTTGCAACACGTTTGCAAGTATTACTTTTTATATATATATATTGTTTATTTTGACTAAAAGCTAAAAGGACATGGAGAGTCCAGGTTACGTGGAAGGGCTCTCTGATTGGTTCACCATGGTTACGTACAGAAAGTGCCCTTACAGTTTCACACCACAGCAACCATCAGAAATGAAAATAATAATGAAAAAAAAAAACTTTATTATTTATTATTTTTTTTCTTGGGGCGGGTTGGGTCTGTCGGCAGTCGCTGCCATATGAAGAATTTCAAAGTGTCAATCTAGATCATTTTGTGTAGATATGTACATTTTCCAATTAATCACTGTGTATATTTGATTTATTAACTTAATAATCAAGAGCCTTAAAATACCATTCCTTTTTTATTTATATGTACTGTCTAGGTTTGAAGGTTTTGATAGCTTTGTAAGCTTACAGCTTTTTTTATTTTTGATGACAACTTTGTTTTGTGTTTCAAAATGCCAAAATTTATAAAAGACCAAACGTCTTGGTCTTTATACAAAAAAAAAAAATCAGATGTGTAAAAGGTCTATCTTTCACATTCATATTGTCAGGACTTCTTTTTTTTAAGTACGAAAAGCAAGTGAGAAAGGAAAAATAATCTACAGAAAATGGCTGCTTTGCAGTTTTTACTTATAACGCAGTGGCAGACAGATTGCTTGCCACAAATATAAGACGGCAATTGCTTTAAGGGAACAATAATCTTCAGCAGCTTATTGGTTGCCCACTCACGACAAACCCCATGACAAGCAAAACTGTCCGTCTGCTTTGTGCCTGAGGTAACACATGCTTCACTATGCTGCACCATTTCACTTCTCTGGCTTTAGATTGCATGACGTCATAAGCTAGGCATTGAATACTTGAACAGTAAAGGGGCCAATGGGAACACTGTAGAAAACTGCCTTGCTCTTTGGTAGTCTGTTATACCCTCTTTTTTGCTGTGTACATGGACTGTTTGTGTTTTTTTATTTTTTATTTTTTTAATTTTTTTTAAAAAAGGCTCTTCATTTAAAAAAAAAAGGCAACCCTTAATATTTCGTTCATTTGTAAAAATCCTTTGAAACCACATTGACATTTTGTGTCCAACTTTTGACATTAGTGTTAAAACTTCAGAATGTTTTTTTTTTTTAGGTGTTCCTGGCAATATTTTTTTTTTTTTTTTTTTTGAAAAGTCATATTTATTAAATATTTTGTATGAAAAGAGAATTAAAAGTTGTTCAAAATGGATTTGTCATTTGTTGTGCACTTTGGAAGATTTATTGCACTCCCTATATGGCAAGTTGCCCATCTTTGTGTTCAATTAAATGTTATTTATATAGTGCTAACAACAATTCAATTGAATTTAAATAGTGCTAACAAATTTTTTAGAGCCTGAACACACTGCAAAGATCCAGCACTAAGGCCACGATTGACCAGAACTTTCCCTCCTAACAACAGTAAGAAACATTGAGCAGAAGAAAAGCAACAGGTAACTTAATTGTATATCTGTTACTGCAGAACTTCTTTTTTACTGATGCCACTTATTGTTGCTTTGAGTGGATACCATTTGAATGACAGTGATTTGAATTTTTGTTGTATACACAAACAGCTCAAGGGGAACCCAAGAGACAGGCCAGACCAATTTGTCACATTGGAAGAAAACGGCAGGGTTTGACTACAATGAAAAAAAAAAACTTTCAGCATTTTTTTTTATTACATAAACAATCAAAATAGTTGGTTACAGATAGTATGTGTGCCACTCTAATTAATTACAGCCAGATGCCCTTGCATGATGTAAGTACAAATGGGTAAAAAAGACAGAGGTTGTTTGTACCGTCATGTGTTTATGAGAAATGATGTGTGTGACATGCAAGTGGAATGTTGACTTCTAATCATAAGCGTAAACGGAACTACGTCTCTGCTCACAAAAATTGTTTGGCAACAACAAAGACAAACAAACCATCCTATCCTGATCGCCATGACGAGCAAATTAGTTGGCTCCAGGGCAACAGACGAAAACTACTTAAAGGCATTTTTTGTATGTGAAAACACACAGAAATCAATCATAGATCTCTGCTAAAGCCTGAAGATTTGATATTTCAGACACATGGAGCCAGGGTGATTTGGGCTTCTTGCCATGGGCGTCCTCCGTGGCTCCTAGTAGTCTGAAATTCAAATCTTCAGTAGAAGATTAAGTCTTTAAACCGTGTACTGTGAAGAACTAATGTTTTGAGTATGTATGAATGCGTTGTTATTTATTTACGTTTCTCATTTACAATTTGTTGGAACCAACTCATGTAGACTCCATTCCAGACTAAAGTAATATGACAAAGACAGGGAAAACGTATGATACTGATTGTGCACGGGAGACATTTAGACTGAGTAAGTGTGTGTGTGTGTGTGTGTGTGAAAGGGAGAGGGAGAGAGAGAGATTCCATGACTGTGTGGGTGCATCAGAGACAAAGCGCAGTGTGCAGAGACATGCAGCAACATCCATTTTGCGTGGCGTCAGGCATCTTTACTGCAGCAGGCCTAGCTCCCTCAGGACTTTTTGGGCCGCCGTAGTCGAGATGTTCTGGCTGCGCTCGGCCTCCCCCCTCCTCCTCCTCCTCCCGCTCCTCCTTCTCCTCCTTGGCGGCAAGTCTGGAACCAATAGAGGAGCCAGAGGATACAGGCTTGACAGATAGGCCTCTCAGACTTGCGGCCAGCCTGCTTGAGTTTGTCTGCTCCGCGTTACTGATGCGGAGGGGGAGTCGCCCGGACTGATTACCATGTTCCGCCTCTTGTTCCACCTCTAGCACACACTCCAATAGCTGCGGAGAAGGTGGTGGTGGTGGCGAACAGGGAGAGGGTCCAGGCACGGAGCTCCTTGTTGAGGCCCTCTTGGAGCTGTCAGGCTGCTGCTGCACCTCTGTGGTTGGCTCTGAACTCCCTCTGACGCAGAGACGCTTTGCGTTTTGCTTAAGCAGGCCCGCCTGTAGGCAGACGGCTCTTTTCCTGCTCCTGCCACTGACGCTGTTGTTGCTGCTGCTGCTGTCGTCCCCCACGCAGGGCTGGGCTTGTGGGGGAACGGTGGTGGTGGTGATGGCGGCAGTGGTGGTGGAGGTGGTGGGGTCACTGTTGCTCTCCTGCTGCTGTGGGTTGGCAGACACTTTCCGGCTTGCGGTCCCCGAGCGCTCATTCCTGGGTTTGGAGCGAGGCGCCAGCACTTCACCTTCTCCCCCCTCCAGGCAGGCGCCCGCGGAGCTCGCCACTATGCCCCCCAGGAGCCCACCGACAACCGCGCGCCCACCCACATCCCTGGGACCGGAGAGTGGTGGCACCACATCTCCCTGCGCCGCTGCAGACGAACTGGACAGGCTCAGTGCCTCCGGCTTGCCGTAGTTTTTGTTCAGTGGGTTAGGGTTTCTGGGGTCGACCTGGGCGCTTGCTTGCTTTACCCTGTGAAAAACACGGGAACAGCTGTGAGCAAAAGAGACCGACCTTCTGAAGTGTGTGTGTGTGTTTTTGTCTAAGCTCTCTTTATTGTCACGTTCCCAGCATTGGAAAAAGTTTTGTGTTGGATGGTAACTCACATCTTTTGAAGGGCGGTCCTCTTTGTTATTGCTGAGCTGTTTAATGGGTCTAGGGTTTCGCCCCGTCCGGAAAAATACTCCGAGCTGCTTTGTCCACCCTGTTCCTCCTCAAAAAAGACAAACAGCATAAAAAATGTTTAGAGCGAACTAAAAAATATTATGTTTGGCCACTCTTTGGAAACATTTTGCCTAATGACAAACCTCTGTCACAGCTACACCACTTACATACACTTCACATTCAGATCAACTGAAGTGGCAACTGAAGTACATGGTTCAAGCAAATAAAAAGAAACCTCTTTGTATTATTTGGAGATATTTGCTGTTGTCATGGGAGCAAACCCATGGGGTTCTATTTTGTTTTGTGCCGTCTCTGGGGCATAATCAAAGCAAAACAAAACAAAATCTAGAAAATAGGAGCATTGGCTGGCAAACTGCTTTCTTTACCTTTAGCGATGTCAAATGCCTCGGCAAGTCTGCCCACCATTTGATCCGCAGACACGTGTGTGTGTCTGTGACTGTCAGGGTCTAGCGGCATGTGTCTATAAGCACTCGCTGGAACCTATTATTAGGGTGCTGTTGTGTGTCTAAGAGGTCCCAGCAACAGACCTGAGCTATGAACTTATCGGATTTCTCTGATTGTAATACAAGAGCACATAAAAAATGGCTATGCTATAGAGCCTCCAGACAAACATAGCTTCACCAAAGCTAACACAAAGGATTAACCTGGCCTTTCATCCAGGCAACTTCAAAGGCCTCTTAAAATAATAATGTCTGTCAAACAGTTATGTGCCTAGGCGTGAGCATAGCAGTGGTAGGGACTGGCCCGAAGCGTCTTACTGAGAAGGCAGATTGTAAAACATGTTGGAACTCTACCATCCTGGAGAAATGGCAAGGTAGCTGGAGGTGCGTGGGTGAAGGCAAATCATTCCTGATGTGAAAACACACAGGGCTATAGGTACCATTATTGGACAGGATCACACAACTTATTATGCACAGTAAAGTATGACAACATATGCGACACCCTTTACATACATAAATACATTGAAACCTGTAAACAATCAAGGTAATTAAATATAAAGGAATATATTGTAGGCATGATAATAATGGGAGGAAAAACATTACATTACTTTAATACTTTTATATTATCTGTCATTTCACAGATGCTCTTCTCCAGAGCAACTGGACTAAACTCACAACCTTTAGGTGCATCAGAACAGTTGGTTCGATTTGTTAATTTGTCTTGGTCGTTTTGTCTATGAGTTTATCGGAGCGAGTGTTCCACTTTTGGCGTTCCACTTGCTACCCCCCACCCCCATGAACATGAAAAAGAAGACAAAGGGACTCACTGACCCCTTCTACCTGCCACGTGCTTTTGACAGTCAATGACGACCACTGATCAAGCCACCCGTCCTTGACTGAACACAAACAGAACATGCGCTTGTGTGTGCTGTTGACCCCAAAGACCTTGCATGATGAAGCAGTTCAGTATTATTCATAAAAACAAGCCTTCTGCCCCTCTAACCACCATCCCATACCAAAATTAACTTCCATTACCCAGACTTCCAGATAGCTATTGGCTATTAGATCTTCTCTATGAGGCACCAGAGAGGACACACTCTCATCATCTCATCTCTATTAGATGGACCCAGAGGACCAGAACAGCTTTGGTTAACAAAAGGCTGGACCCCTGACACTGTCCACAAGGCATTAAGTGTGATTTAGTCTGACTGACTGTATAACAAAGGAAAATCGCCATCGGCCAAAAAAATATCAAAATATCTTTCACCTTAAAAAGTGCCTATTTGCTCCGCTCCGGATTTCATTTCAAATCAGTGAGACAGCAACAATGCCGTTTCACTGTAGTTCCCCTCTGTTCCCAACGCCCCCCGCCCCTCACTCCTCTGTCCAGGGGTTTGACTAAACACGAGTTTTGAGCGTTGGCACTGCAGGCCGTGGCGGCTGCTGTGCTGTGCTGAGCCGAGCCGAGTGATTGCTGTGCAACCTGGGCTTTGGCAGCGATGCTGGAAGCGCGGTCGAGGAGGAATGCACAAGGAGGTCTGCTCTACTCTGTGCCGCGTCGGGGAGAGGAGAGGAAGAGAAACAGAGCTCCAGAGACCCAACCCCTGACCTAAGCACTCTCTCCCTTTCTCTCTCGTCTCTCTCTCTCCTTTTCTCTCTCACTCTCAGTCTCTTTTTCTCTTCCTCTCTTTCTGTCTGTCTCTCTATCTTACTATCTCTTCCCCTCTCATTTACTCTTTCCCTCTTTTTTCTCTATCCCTCTATCTGCCCCCCTCCTTCCTTCTGTCTCTTTCCCTCCAGAGTGCCCACGGAGACAAGCATCCAGACCCCAGCAGAAACAGACGACTGTCTTTGTGCAAGAGGAATTTATGTCAAAGTGTGGGCAGCTAATGTCTCTGTGTCTCCATCAGACACAAGACACAGGCGCACACGCACACACACACACACAAAGACTGTTGCTTTGGACCCGGTTTTCCCTGTGAAAAAGGTTAAATGGGTTCTGAGGGGATCTCCAGACTCACAAAACCACAGATCACCACCACCCATGCACAAGAGAACACACACACACACACACCCATGCACACAGACACAGATACACACACACACACACACACACACACAGGCATGGACATAAAGAAGTTCCACCAAACATGTGGAAGGCAATTTGCATGGACATGCTTTGATATTCATTACACAAGCTGTTTGAAAAAACTTGAAAGAAAGGACAACAATGAGGCAGCGATAACTTCCTCTGAGAAAGTGTTCTATGAAAACGCTTCTTTCCCACTCTGCCAACTCTCAGAGGGAAGACAGGAGAGAGAAAATAGTGAATTTGTTGGAACACAACAAAAAATGAGCTACTAAAATGAAGAATGAGAAAGGGAGTGTGAGAGAGAGAGACGCAGACAGTAGAGGTACCAGTAAGTAAGTAAGTGTGTGTGTGTGTGTGGAGGGGGGGTTGTATTTTGAAAGCTGAATAATTAACATGAGCAGCATGAGTCAGGGCTGTGAAAAGTCTGTGGGAACCAGAGAGGTCTAATCTGAGAGGAATGATGCAAACTCCCCGGGGCTGGAACGCATCCACCGAGGCACCGAGGCCTGGAGAGAGCCATAAATAAGACAGCACTCACACTAATGCCGCTTCTACTGCGTGCTGCCACTGCCGCGCACCAGGGTCTGCTCAATAACAGGCCTACTAAAATCCTACCAAGGCGGCTTACAGGCACATCCACTGGAGCACTAAAAAGGGCAGAACTTAAACTAGAGAACCCAGTCACACAGGCTGCAAGAGATAAAATAATTGAGCTTGATAAAGGTTTTGAGTTGTTTTTTATGTTGGAGAACTGGATGAAACTTCAAAGCAGTGGAAAAGATGACAATCCTTTCTGACTGAGCCTGAGAACGGTCAGATTTTTCCCCCCGCCCTGACGTGAGATAACGGAGTGAACAGCAAAGAGATAAATGAATTAGCCTACTCGAGTTTACACTGGTGAAAGATTGGCAAGTGAGATTTTCTATCGCCAAAGACGTCCATCTATTTTTGTGATGCTGATGGGAAAATAAATGTCAGGCCATGGCTGTCATAGCTTGCTGTGTCTTCAGCAGAGAAGAGCTGGATAAGCGGACTTCACATGCATGTTTGCCACGTCACTGGGTAAAACAACACTAACCAAAGATGTCCTCTGCTTCATTTGAATGTAGTTTTTAAAACTGCTGTAAAGATTCATCTAATCTAGTGAGTTAACTGAATAGACTTGCTTAGTAAACACTAAAAGCAGCATAGTTGGTAGGCACTGTTAAAAGCTAGCTAGCTGTCTGATATTTAGCTGTTTGTACATTTTTGCAAGAATTGAGTCAGAAAAGAATAAATAGTGAATAGCTTTAAAAGTTGTCAGGGTATACAATTTTAATGAGAAAGCACCTTTTGGCTGATACACAAAGCCACCAACCATAGACTTAACTAAAGGCCTCAATGTTCCAGTTAACAGAAAAGGTCTGTGATTGGTTAATCAAATGGACAGAGCCACTCCGTTGACTTGATTGGAAAGAAATGAAGTGGGCTTAAGCCAGTTTCCTATTGGGCATCAAGCTTGGTGACATAGATGTGATGTTGAGCAACAGAGCAACTTGGGGTTAAGTGCCTTGCTCAAGGGCACAGCGGTGGACGCTGATAATTGATTGAACCCACAACTTTTCAGGCTACTGCATGTTAGACTACCCCCTTGGTTATTCTGAGTTATCCCAATGTGTTACACAATACCGTGATTGACAAGGCAGACAGCCAATGAGCTGAAATGAAGGATTCTGACAATGTTTCCAGCAATGAGGAAAAAAATCATTAGACAGACGGCAGTGATTTTGGGCTGGACCAACAGTGTATAAGTGGTAGACAAAAGTCATCTTAGTAGTAGTACTTTATTTAATTTCTCGGAAAGTTCATTGAGGGAATCCCTCATTTACAATGAAGCCGAGATTACACGGTCACAAACCAATTAAATATACTATATAAGTAGAGGAAGAGGAATGCACTCTAAAATACAATAAGATATGACTTAAAAGAAATCGATTAAAATAAGGGGTAAAATAAAAATAGATGAATATGTATATAAAAAGACTTATAAAACACAATAAGACAATAAAAAGCAATAAAATAACAATAAATGAACAATAAAATAACATAAAACACATAAGGGATTTAAACTGATTAAAAGATGGCAGAGTCCTTACATTTAAAGTGCGCTGGAGACTGTTCCAAGAGGAGTTTGAGATTAAAAAAGGCTTCCTGTAGAGCATTGAATGCTAGTTAGAGATTAATAATAGCAAGTTGGACAGTATCATCATACAGATGTAAATGAGAGCCATTTACGGAGGCAATATCGTTGATGTATATTGTAAAAAGGACCGTCCAAAAACGGACCCCTGGGGGACGCCCGTAATGATTAGCAAGAATTCAGACTGGGTATTCGTGGATCTTACACACTGAGATCGCTGCGAAAAGTAGTCCTGAAACCAGTTACAAGCTCTCTCATCTAGTCCAGGAGGATTAGATAACCCACAGTTTCAAACGCCTTTGACAGGTCAATAAAAAGAGCAGCACAGTGCTTTTTATTGTCAAGGGCAGTTATAATGTCGTTTGTTACTAGTGTGGCGGCAGAGATAGTACTATGATTAGCTCTAAACCCAGATTGATGCAGACTTAATAAACTAGTAAAAAATTACTTGAGCTGTTTGTTAACCAGTGATTCAAGAATTTTTGAAAGACAGGGTAGTTTGGAAATAGGACTGTAATTATTCAGGTAATTTCTGTCGCCTCCTTTTGTAGGGGGGTTACATGGGCCATCTTCCAGGGTGGGGAAATTTGCCTTGTAGGAGGGAGAGGTTAAACATATGAGTTATAGGCTCAGTGATAAAAGATGCTGTTGGCTTAAGAAAGACAGGATCTAAACCGTGTTCCAAATATTTATGCAAATTAGATTTAAGTGTCATAAACATTATTTTTTTTGTTTTTTAATTAAACTCATGGATGGAGCCTCAGGGCTCTTTGAGTCATTGAAATCAATCTCAGACACCTGTGATAATAAGTTTGCCAGGTGAGCCCAATCAAAGGAAAACTACTTAAGAAGGATGTTTCACATTATTAAGCATGCCACGGGGTTTCAAGCAATATGGGAAAGAAAAAGGATCTCTCTGCTGCTGAAAGGCATGAAATTGTGCATTATTAATGAAAACATTAGATATTTCCCGAAAACTTATGCGTGATCATCATACTGTGAAGAAATGTGTCGCTGATTCAGAGCACAGGCGGGTTCGTGCAGACAAAGGCATAATAAGGAAGGTTTCTGCCAGACAAATTCATAGGATTAAGAGAGCAGCTGCTAACATGCCATTGCAAAGCAGCAAACAGGTATTTGAAGCCTCTGGAGTCCAGCAAACCTCAAGGTGTAGGATCCTCAAGAAGTTTGCAAGTGTGCATAAACCTACTAATCGGCCACCCCTAAACAATGCTCACAAGCAGAAATGGTTGCAGTGGGCTCAGGAATACATGAAGACTAATTTTCAAACAGTTTTGTTTATGGATAAGTGCCGTGCCACCCTAGATGGTCCAGATGGATGGAGCAATGGATGGTTGGTGAGTGGCCATCATGTCCCAACAAGGCTGAGACGTCAGCAAGGAGGTGGCGGAGTCATGTTTTGGGCCGGAATCATGGGGAGAGAGCTGGTAGGCCCCTTTAGGGTCCCTGACGGTGTGAAAATGACCTCGGCAAAGTATGTAGAGTTTCTAACTGACAACTTTCTTCCCTGGTACAAAAAGAAGAACTGTGACTTCCATAGCAAAATCATCTTTATGCATGACAATGCACCATCTCATGCTGCAAAGAATACCTCTGGGTCATTGGCTGCTATGGGCATAAAAGGAGAGAAACTCATGGTGTGGCCCCCATCTTCCCCTGACCTCAACCCTATTGAGAACCTTTGGAGCATCATCAAGCAAAAGATCTATGAGGGTGGGAGGCAGTTCACATTCTGGCAGCAGCTCTGGGAGGCTATTCTGACATCCTGCAAAGACATTAAAGCAGAAACTCTCAAGAACTCACAAGTTCAATGGATGCAAGAATTGTTAAGGTGATATGAATGAAGGCGTCCAGAATTTAGCCGGATTTGAGGAGGAGCTTTCTATTAGGGTTGTGTAATAATTACACTTAGCTTTTCTCACAGAGGAAGTACAAATATTTTGTAATTGTTTAAAGGTCTCCAGACCTTCTTGCAAGAGACCAGGCTCTATTTCTTTCTCTCAGGAAGGCTGATAATTCAGGCGTAAACCATGGGGTTACCGTGTCTTTAATACGTAATGTCTTAAAAGGAGCGTGCTTATTGATGTGACAAACTGTGACAAAATTGTTTATAAAGAAATCAAGTGCCAGCTCAACATTCATAATTTCTGAAGTAAGATAAATTACTATAAAAAAAACGTCGGATAAAAGGGTTTGACTATTAAAATATTTAAAATTTCTCATTGTGAACATGTGAGATCTGGTCTTGGGTAACTTTGTATTTCTAATGCAAGCAACAAGGCAGTGATAACGAATGCCAAGCTCGAAGACACCACAGGCAGTCATTTTTTCAGTTCTATTGGAGAATATAAGGTCGATACGGGTAGACTGGGAGTGGTCTGACAGGTTTGGCCTAGTGATTTCCGTTATGAGCTGGGGCAAATCTACAGTATATCGTTAGTGACCCGTTTGAGGGAGCTGGAAGAGTCGTTAAGAATTAGAATGCTGTGCAAGCAGATCTGCAAGAACATCTAATGAGCTTGAGACAGCAGAGGGGGGTCGATAGACCCCTGCTACAGTAAAAGAGGTAGACCCTAAAATAATGTTAACAGCAAGAAATTCGAAGCTGAACCGATAAAGCATTTAAAATCATTACAGAGAGACTTGACGTGTAGATTACCACACCACCCCCTCTCCCAGAGGCAACTAAAACATTCAGACCCCCTTGAGGGAGATGGGATGGGGCCAGACAGAATGCAGTGTTTTCTCAGAGACTCAGGCCTAGTCCACACGTACCAAACCGATCTTTTTTTCCTCCGTCTTCCCTGGAACCGTATCAAGAATATTTGCTTCCAAACGGATCCATCTCAACACGACTCAACACGTTACTTCATGCCCCAGGCCTATAGGTGGCACTGTTTCTTTACAGAAATTGACCAAAACTTGCGCTTTACAGACAGAATAGGCTACGACGAAATGGCTAGTGCAAGGAAACCAGAATTGTTTGTGTGGACTGATGGTGAACTGTCAACTGTAGTCAACTGTAAAACTAATAAACTTTATTTTACGGTTTGTGAAGGGTGCAGTCCCGTCCTTTATTTGGCTAAGGCAGGTAGGCCTACTAATCACCTTAACTTTCTTTGGTTGTAGGATAGTCCGTGATTCACATTTGTTTTGGCTATCACCGCAATTAGGCTACTAAACGCAAGGCTTACCCAAGTTCTAGACTATTCTGTCGCCACATTTATAATATTGCTATAAAACCTTCGTTAGTAACTAGTAAGTAATTAAAAGTCAATACTTTTGCCGGCATCAAATTGCACATTCGCATTCAGTGTGCTACCATCGGCTTAACGTGAGTTCTAAGCGTCTTTGTATGCTTATATCTGATTTCACTCGACTGTGAATGCATGTATATATGTTGTAAGACATGTAAAATAAATGAATGACACATGCACTACGCACAAATTAATGTAGCCTAAACTTACACCACACTTTCCTAATAACTTAAGTTCTCTCGCGTCACTGACAGTAGCTAGAATGCATAAAAAAACACTGAGCCTTGGCATGAGTGAGATGAAAACAACCTTGCCACCATTGAGACAGTACGTGATAGCTGCTGGAAGCTTGACCCCTCTAATAGTAGTCGCCAAGCAGCAGGACTTTTTTGGAGCATGAGTCCTCATAAGAGAAGACAGACATGAGAACGTCATCCAGGAGAACCTCAATGGAGCGAAGTTCAGTCCTTAAGCTGGACACATCAGATTCCGAGGGAGCTGGAGAGGAAGAGGCCTCAGGCAGGCAAGCCTCTAAGTTCATAGTCCAAGTTAGACTGGGGCAGAAGCCGGACAGCCGGTTAGCGTTTTCCTAAGGCACTTGCGGCACTGCGACTACTTGCGACTCATGCGACTACTGAGAACAAATAGACGAGTTCTCCGAGTTTCTGCCTTATCTTCGTAATAATTTTTACAACCATTTACATTCTTTCCAACATGGTTTTATACACACTACAAAAAACGACATGCATCATACAGGTGTCTAACACACTGAAAACAAACTGTTACACGTGTAGACCACAGTAAGCCTTTTATTTTAATCCCGACTGCAATCAACCATCAATTTGCAGAGACCTGATATCCTTGTTTATCTTACACTTCCCCTCTGCCTCAATTAATTTGGCTGAGATCCACGCCTCCATTCCAACACAACCACCTTCAGTCATTTAGCAAAGCCCTCGAGGCTAATCTCAAAGACAATCCCTTTCTTAAACACGCAAGAGCACATTGAAACAGAACTTCTGTGGAGACGTTATGTCAACAACCAGACTGTGGCTCACTCCCATTTTTCGGTGGTGCATTTAATACGATTGGCAAAAAGGCCTCCCCGCAGCAATTTGAGAGTGCCTCCAGCTGACACCACCTTTGACGGGGGGGCCCACCTCGAGTGTAGCACACCTCTTCTGACTACCAAAAGCAATTAAGGCATGAATCTCATGTATCCATAAACTTACCTCTGCAATTGCGACCACACCCATTGATTTTGACAAGGATGGGTGGTTTTATTTGCCTTGGATTGCTCTTTGCAAAAAAACGTGTCATAAAAAACTTGCAAGGGCAAGTGAAAACACATCTGCCCTGCTCTTTGATCTGACTCTATGCAGCGCAGCAGGACAGCCACATCTCATACTTTCTTCCTTCCTCTCTCTCCCTCTCTCTCACTCCCCCTCTCTCACTGAGTGACACACACACACACACAAACATGAAAACATCCTGACCACAAGTATCTCGCCACATACACGCAGGCACACACGCACACACACACCTTCTTTCTCAGTCACCCACATTAATCTCGTCACGGTCAAGCAGAGCATGCATACTGTACGCGTAAGTGTGTGTGTGTGTGTGTGTGTGTGTGCATGTATTTGCATGTGCATCAGTAAACAGGAAACGTTCAAACATCTTACGTCAGAGACTGCACTATCAGCGCTGAATAATAAACTGTTTAGTCAAGTTAGCGGACAATTAGCTTTGGTTTTGGTTTTCCCCTAATACCAAGTGTGTGTGTGCCCGTTAATGCCAGTGATTTTCCCCACAGCACAGCACTGACTCCGGCTCCTTTCCCCCTCCGAGCATCATGAGTTTGAAATGTCTGAGCCGAACAGATGACCTGTCTACTAACCACACGTCAGGATGTGGCTCCTCATTCAGCCCACTGTGTGAGTGGCAAATAGTACGCTAGAGCCTTCACACCACACACACACACACACACACACACACACATGCACACGCACCATCCATGCGTCACCCCTAAAAACCCCACTTAACAACCCCCAAATTGTGATGAATGAGATGATGATTTGCTATGTTCTGTCCATGTCACAGCATGAACCCTTCACCCTGGCCATAGGTGTGTCGCCACAAACCCAAAGACCCCCAATAAACTCTGTTAACGGCACACAAATGATGATGAATGACATCATAATTACTTGGTTTTGTCCATGTCCCAGCACTGTGTGAATCTTTCACCTCTGCCCAAGGGTGCAAAGACTTTCTATGAACTCCATGACCCCACCCCATCAAAAAAAAAAGAAAAAGAAAAAAAACTTTACTGCCCACAAATTGTGATTTGTGAGGTTTCATCAAGATTTTGATGTTCTACCCACACATCTTTGCCATAGGTGTGAAGGAAGATAGTTGCCGCAAACCTTTCTGATTCTCTAGTTCCGACCACACGCTAAATCAAAACAAGAGGAGGACCCTCAGCCGAACGTCTCGTCTCGTCCAGTCCTTCCCTCACTGGAAAACATGTGGCGTCTCCCAGACCCGGCACACACTGTCAGAAGTGAGCACTGTGGTGGGACGGGCTGTCACAAATACATGACTGCATCAGGGAGAACAAATCCAGCACCCTATTATCATTTTCACAACGTGAGCGAGGGAGGGAGGGTGGGTGGGTTGTGAGTTTACATCAGATGTGATTCATTCGGCTCAAAACCACATTTTTTCATTTGGATTTATAACTTTCCTGGCTACAGTCAAAAAGTGTGTATGTGTGTGTGCGTGTATGAATGTGCGTGTCAGAGAGAGAGTGTGTATATGTGTGTGTACGTGTGTGTGAGTGAGTACGAGAGAGAGAGAGAGAGAGAGAGAGAGAGAGAGAGAGAGAGAGAGAGACTATAAGCCCCTCCTCCCCCTGACAAATTACAGCAGAGCGATCGAGGTAAACAAATAATTGTTTTGTCATGTGAGAACCTCCAGCCTGCTCGTCTGGTGTCTCTCTCCCTCTCTCTCTCTCTATCTCCCAAACCGCCGGCGAGTTTTGAGCTAGCGAGAACCCCACCACAAGCCTCCGCCACCCCGTCCCCATGGCTTGAACGAGGCCGAGAGAACCACATCCTGAGGGGAAGACTGGGGCGGGGGCAGCAAAACACGAGAGCCCTGCTTCCCTCAACTGGAAAATCAGTTACACAATGTGAACTTTTCACTGACGACTTGAGCGCTTTGCTGAAATTATTACAATTGTTGCTTTCATTTAAAGCCAAAGTGGAGAAGGAGAAGAAGAGAGGGAGGGAGCGAGAAGGAGGGAGAAAGAGAGAGAGAGAGAGAAGATGAGTGAGAATGAAGGAGGGGAGACTGAAAAAGGGGGGGAGGGGGAGAAACTTCTCAAAAAGAAAAACAATAGCAGAATGCTCCCATTGAAGAGTTCCGGCAGCGCTGATGGCGAGAGAGGGGGGGCAGAGACGCATCCGCTCCCTGCCTTGATGTGTCGGCCAAGGTGGGTGGCTCGCCGAACGTTTCCCAGGGTTCTCGACAGGACGGGGAAAAGGGCAGGGCCAGGGGCGGGTGGATGGACAGGGGGGGCAGATTGCAGGAAAATAGAGGAGAGAGGGAACCTAGAGGACGACAGTGCTTATGGGGCAGACATGAAAGCGAGGGAAGGGCCACAGCTCACGGCCAGAGCAGGACATCAGGGACAAAGCAGGCGTGAGGAGAGCTGGACAGGGGGGTCCGGGGGAGGGGGGGGGGGTAAAGAGGGGAAACGCAGCATGGACCTCCACAGGAACTGGAACAGGAACGCTGGGCGAGCCGAAATCCCTGTGCCGCCGCATCGTCCAAAGCGTCTCTCCGTGTCTGTATGCACACACCTACACCCCTGGGCGAGGGCCTCGGGACCAACAATCCTGATTAGCACATCTGAGCTTCTATGCCCACGCAATAGCGGGAGAGAACAAAAACACGCCATTGAGCAATATGTCGATGCATGTGTGTGTGTGTGTGTGTGTGTGTGTGTGTGTGTGTGTGTGTGTGTGTGTTGTGTGTGTGTGTGTGTGTGTGTGTGTGTGTGTGTGTGTGTGTTTGTGTGTGTTTGTGGAAGTGCGTGTGTTTGTGTACACGTGAGGGAGAAAATTAAATGGATGAAATTACGCATCCAAATCAATCTTTTCAACACTCGTCCCTTCAGTCAATAAAACATCCATGCAGAATAAGTCTGTGTATGTATTTATGCGTGTCCAGGATAAATAGGAAACAGATGCCATGTATTCATCCAAAAACACAAAATAAATGTATACAATTTCGTTGCTTTACTGCTTCTTCTGGTGGCTCTGAAAATAAATAATTAGCATGCATGGGGTTAGACCATAAGAAGTTCACAAGACCACCACTATGTGTGGCGGCCCACCTACGAATGTTAACAAGAAAGACAGAGAGATGTCAAAAGGAACAAATATGAAACCAACAGAAGAAAGACAGAGATAGAGAGTGAAAAAGAGACAGAGAAAGCAAGAGTGACAGAGAGACAGACAGACAGAGAGAGAGAGATGAGAAAAGTGAGAACATGCCTCAATAAGTAGTTATGTTGCCTGGCCCGACCACATCCCTGAGAACCAGATTGCTTCCGGAAGCGGCAACCTCTGTTCCAGAGGACCACCTCATGTAAACACAGCCCTGCCTACGCAGCACGCGGCGGCCGAGAAGCCCTCAAGTTGGCGAAGCCGCCCGGCTTGTTTCATCCAAGAAAGTCCTGAAAAATGGAGGAAATACCGGAACATAAACAGCCCTCACCATAGATCGGGTCACATTTCCTCCGCGCGCCGCCGCTGCGTCCTCCAGTCTGCTCACACACACGACAAACCGTTCGGGAAAGACACGTAACTCTGGGGAGAAAAGCAGAGTCGGGGGGAAAAAAAACAACAATAACAACAAAACAAACGAACTTGGACAGTGGAAACTCAGACAGAGAACTGCCAGGGTTCACTCGGAGTTGGGAGTGAACTGACTGGAGGGGTCACAGACTACCGGGTGAGCTTAATAACCCTCCTCGTTCTTCTCTCACAGCAGGGAAAAACAGACTGTGTCTTTTTAGAAGTGCTTTTTGGGGTTTCTGAAACAAGCCCACACCCCAGAGAAAAAAGGTTGACAGCCCAGGTTCACCTAGCTAACCCTCTTCATGGGAAAGACTGTTTTCACTTCGAGAGCTTTGTTCTTTTTAAAGAGCTATCAGAGTGGATAAGTTGGATCATGTTAATGTGGAACATCAAGAAAAACTTCAATGGACAAAAATCCCCCATGCCGCACTGCTCAATCAATGGAGGTTCGACTACGACATCCAATACTGACAAAACAAACCACATATTTGCAGCACACTCCAACTCTAAAAGGCAGACCAGACAATGTGAACTCAAAGTCCTGTTTTCTTCCCATTCAATTGTTATATATAAAAAAAAAAAAAAAAACCAGATTTACATTCTTTCATGTTTTTATCGTCTTTAGTTTTGCCATTGTCACAGCTTATTTTTGCAATTCTCTCGCGAGCATTAAATACGATACTTTTGAGTGTCCTTGGAAGACAAATATAGCCCATGTCGCATCAACTGACTTTCACTGGAATGTGGGGGAATAAGCAAACAATTACAGGCTGCCAAAGACAGTGCCAGTTCACCACTACTAGGACTGTTTTTAATCTGGGGGAAAAACATGGAACTCAGCAGTCTTTACACTGAGCCTAACCATTATTCGCTGGTAATTTTCGGGCCCTCAAACCACAGAGAGAAGCTAAGAGGCCAGCGATAAGCTACTCATAGGTCACAGGATTTAAGCAGTGTGAGAACGCTCTCTTGATCGCTCTCATTTGTTTTGTTTTTTTCTTGGCCTCTTGCACAAGCTCACCCACTATCCATGTGCTGCAACAGGACAAGCCCTAACATAGACCTAAACGAAATTATCCTAGTAGTAAGAAAACAATACTGAATATGCACAGATGTGAACGAGCTCCTCTACAAAGTTCCCCTTAAAGGCAAATTCTCATCTCCAGCTGGTGGCATACCTCGGTGACGTTGTTTGGCGATGCATCGGAGATTGGTGTGCCTCTTCATGAAGTACGCTGCCAGGCGAAAGGAGGGCCCTGCCAAAGACAACAGACACAGAGTTAACTCAGTAGCAAGGTGAGCAGGTTGGCGATGTGGAAAAGAGCTCGGAGTCATCATGACAAAACATGGTGCCGGCTTGCACAGGAGACACTGAACATTTTCATAATGCATAGCTGGCCTATAATCAATTGGGCAGCGCTTGTCAGGAGCCTGTGGTATTCAAATGAATGCTGATACAGGCAATGACGCGGGTCAGAGAGAGAAAGACAGAGAAAGAAAAGGAAAGGCGCTGCCGCAAAGAGCAAATAATTTCCAAATGCAAAAGAGTGGCTTCAATTACGCATGTGGGATATGTGGATAGATCTTATCACCTCTACACCAACAAACACTCTGAACAAGAGGACATGGGGTTGAGAGTCATGACACTCAATGGCCATGTTTCAGGTGCAGTGTTATGTTCAAGCAACACAATGTGGTTCTTTTAGCTTACAACATCAACAACGTCATTCATTTAAAAGCTACACTGAATGAATAATGTTTCTGATGTTGTTGATGCATGCCCAGAGCACCTACAGTAGTATTGCACTATGATGTTGTTCCAGGTTCAGGAGCATAATTTTTTTCATCGGTTTTAGACAAATTACTGTTTACCGCCTTAGTGCTAAATGCCATTGGGTATTCACGCCAAGGGGTATAAAAACCTATTCTTTCATCCTGTTGCGGAAGGTGTTGACATTTGTGCTCAAAAGCCAATCCAACATTCACTTTGAACAAAAGAGTATGCTGAATACTTTAAATGTAAATCATAAAAACACCCTTTCCTTCAGTGCTCCTTTATTAGCGTGCTGAAAGGTTAAAATAAGGTAATAAAGAAATGACTGTCCACATGTCCACAGTAATTAGAACAGATACAAATGTGTGTTCCAGTGTTTCCAAAAGGAGGACTTTTCAGTCCGAGCCACTTTTTTAGTTTCCCATTCACAGAACAAGCGCTGTGTATGAACACCAGAGTAAGCACGCACGCACGCATGCACGCACGCACGCACGCACAATGGACTTTTTATGAGACCGTGAGAAGTTTGCTGAATTTGACAAACGTGTATTCTATTACAATCAAGGAGTGCACCTTTAACGCTTAAAGGCCAGAGCAGAAAAGGCCTTGTGCAAATTGAAACTGCCTTGTCAACAGCTCTGGCATGGCCGCTCAGTGATGCCAGGGGCTGCTGAGCCTTTGATGTACTCAATAATAAGGCTGACAGACCGCCCAAAGAATTTACTGCCTCCACTGGTGTGGACGCCGGATGATGAATTCATCATGCTTCACTGGCTTTGGGGAAGGAAATCGGACGTGTTGTTGTTCCATGGCTGGTCTGCAGGCTTTTTTCTGCTGACAACAGACTCCAGAGATGAGCAGAGCAACTCAACTCAATTGTGCCGTGTCCAGGCTAAGCCAATAAAAGTGCTCACCTCCTGGGTCCTTATCCTCCTCCTCCTAATGCCCCTCAGATCTCTTGCCACTTTAACTTTCCAGCCTTCTGATCTAAATGTGTCATTGTTTTCGATTGGCTAACCCACTACAGACCAAATGATAGGCAGTGATAAATGATGAGAAGCAAGAACACCAAGCTTTGGTTCACTAACCAAAAGGTCAAAAGGTCTCTGGGGGACCCCCATCAGTACTGGGCCCTTAGAATCGGCCTACCCCCCAGCAGCGCCCCTGTATCATTATATGATCTGATGATCTGCTCTGTTGCAGTTGTTGCACAGCATTCAGCAGTCAGTGTTTTTCATCAGGGAATAATCCCCATCACTGTCTTGTGCTTGGCAAGTTATGTGGTGCTAATCTGCATTCAAATCCTATTATTCCATGTGAACTTTGCATAGTAGAGCAAGTTCATGGCCTTTAATTGTAGTCTGCTAGACAGCAATTGATCCCTCTTTAAAGGACAAAGCCATGGAAATGAAAATCGTAGGGTACAAAACCATGCACCCATTCACTTGGGTTTTATTTAAAACCAGCGTGCATACAGGGAAACAAATCTACTGACCCAATGTTGTTTGCTATTGTTGAAGGAATGCAAGACACAGTCTGCAAAAGACACAGCACTGTTGCCTAATCCGAGAGGAATTTGTCAGTGAGGAGGGGAAGGGTCTGGCTAACACGCTAGCAATCCAGTTGTGCTTTGTAAACAAGACAACAGGCATGCAATGCTGTGTGAGCCCTCTCTGTGACCACGATAGAGATGCAGACTCTGTGTCTGTCTGAAGTACTGTAGGTTGCCGCAGGCTGGTAGAGGGGTACCGAGAAAATACTGCAACCACTACCACCCCCTCAGTTTCACAAACAGGGCACACTCATTAGAACACACCACATACATATGAGAATTTCTGGTATTTTTTCCCTGCCTTGAGCTTTTCTCACTGTTACCATTTAACATGACCATTAACAAACAATGCTGGCAAATTAATACTTGACCGACAGGCTAGCGCCGACGGACAGAGATCCATAACTTTGGCTTCAGACGACCACCTGTCGAAAATGAGGAGGGGGCGTGTCGTGGCCAGACTGGACCAATAAGAGCGCATTTCATCTCTCCACGAGTGATGACACTCATGATGGCTCCTTGAACAACAGTGACACTTCAAAAGAAAGCCTGCAGTGTACCCGCAGGTAATGACATGTAATTACCTTGTCTGCAAGCCACAAAACTGCCTCAGAGTAACTTTAGGCAAATGACTGATGGGTCCACCTCCACCCCCCCTTCACTTAATGCTTTAACAGCACCCTTTCTCCACACTCCTGCTGTGTCATTTTTGCAGTCGAGGTCCAGTGATATTTTCCATAAATAACTGGCATTACTAAGAGCGCTACATCATGGAAACAACTGAAAATTGTCAAGACAAACATGAACTGCCGCAAGACACATTGCCCAAGCTCACGCAAACAGTTCTTCATGATACACTCCTTCCTCCCTCGTATTCAGAGTTTACAAAACATGTGGCTAGGCTAGTTCTCCTAACACTACACACCGATTGTTGCCACGCTTCTTAGAGATCATGTTTTAAACCACTCTTACTGGAAAAGAGTCTTCTTCTCAGAGTGAAGGCTGACAGACCTGCCAAGCAGGCTCCAGCAGACATATTTATGTCACTGTCCCAACCTCTGTAGACTCCAGACTAGGGTTCCCATGCTAAACAATGCCATCATCTTTCTATAGTTTCGTGAGAGAAAGGACAACTTGCTGCAGGGAGACGGAGCTCAAATGATTAGGTATTTGCCCCACTACATGATGAGAGGATTCAGCTCCAGAGAACCTGAGGGGTTTTATGGTGTAATGAACAATGGGAGACTCAGCAGCAGGCCAAAAAAAACAAAGAATTTAATATCCTATCAATCAGACGCTGCCAAATATCAGTAAATTACCTGTCATCTTCTGACAGTAGTAGCTTGACAGTTTGTTTACAGATGGCTTGTACTGCATCAATCCAGTTTTTGCTGGTCTCCACAGCAACCTGCCACCCATGAGTGCCACCTTCAGCCTGACAACAAGACCATGAGAAAATAATGTGAAAATCTAGCTACTCTGTCATAACATTAGTCTTGTTCATAACCCAGCCAGGTCCTAGGGAATTTTTTCCCTGTTTTTCCCCTCTTGTGCTTTAAATACACAACACTCCAAGCCTTCTCCGAAAAGTATGCAGATTGGTATCAATCTTGAGTTTGTTCTTCCCATTTCTGGAGTGGGAGGGAGAGCAAGAGGAATGATCTGCTCTCACAGCTCATCAGGCTGTGTTTGGGGAGCTACCATTTTTGTCCATTAAAACTGGATGGTTAACACCCTTCACCCCTTTTTCCCCTCCCTACCAAACACCCTCCTTCTCCTTCTCTCTCTCTCTCCCTTGTCTCTCTCTCTTGCTCTCTCTTTCCCCTCTCCCCTGGTGATTTGAGTCTGCCAATTCCCAGGACAAGGCAGACTAGAATGTCTGGACCCAGAGTTGGGAACCACCAAGAGGCATGACTTGAGACATCAGCTGTTGCTCTGACTCTTAAAGCTCCCTACGCCGAGTGGGAGTTGCTGTTGGCGCCCGTCCCAGGGTCCTTACGCTAAGTGATTGCCGCGTTCTTGTTTCCGTGCTCTGATCTGCTGAAAAAAAGGGTCCCTTTTTTGCCCGAGATTCACAAGTGCTCACATGACGCTGTTTTGATTTGCCTCTTTGAAAGACAGACTGCCTGCCTGCCTGCCTGCCTGGGTTTACGAGGTTTATCTGACTGGACGGGACAGGTTGCTTTAATATTGCTGTTTGAGCTGTACATATGCAGCAAGCATATGTTGTGACAAACCCTCCCCACAAGGAAGGCAAGCAGTGCATGACCGATTAACACGTGGCAATGGGCCATCGGGAATCGGGCCACCGATTACGGTGTAATCATATAATGACTTACAAAATGCAGTACACATTGACACCGGATATGCATTTCTCTTGGTGGAGATGCGCCTGGAGAGCAACAGTTTCTGTCAGATTTGAAAAGCAGCTCCTAAGCACTGAGCCTTGCCAGCTCCTTGTCCTAACCTACCACAACAAGACAACAACACAATATGTTTACCCACAGACTCCACACAGCTGAAACACATACAGCTTGTGTATGTAAAGCTGTGTGTATGTTAATGCTTGTTAATGCCCCCCCCACACACACACACACACACACACACTAAGCTTTCACCACTTCCTGGTGAAACAATGAGAGGGAAGAAAAGTCAACAAACCAAAAGAATGTCAAAAGAATGTGCACTAAAATGGAGTACAGCACTGGATGATTGCCATCACGACTCAAAAGTGCAAAGGCAAAGTGGACCAGTGGACCCCACAACCCCCTCCCGTCACCACCCCCCCAGGACTCCAAGGGTTTCAATCACTGGTTGGGTGAAAAACAACAGAAAATGCTAACAAAAGGTTGATGGTAATGTTAGTCACTGGAGATGAACCAAGACTACCTCAACATTTCTGATGAACTTGTTCAGGATATAGAAATATACAGGTGGGATAGGCTTTGTCCACATCTCTTTGTGCTTGTAACTAGGGCAGACTGAGGAGGGAGGAAGGGGGGGGGGTGTTGGGGACGGACGGACGGACGGACGGACACACACACACACACACACACACACACACACACACACACACACCACATGTAAGAATGGAACGGGGCTTTCCTGGAAGAACATCACTCTCTCGCTGCGTAACCATAGCCTCGGCTCTTCAGCCAGTGCGCCTTATCGTTCTGCACCACGTCCACCTGAAACAATATTTGCACATGAGTGTTCAATTTAACATTTGGGTGACCCCTCCCCAATGGTTACGAAAGACGCCAGCGTGATGGCGCGGGCCAATGAGCACACTGGACACAGGACCACAGAATGACAAAGAAAATAAGTCAACTAACCAAGCCTCCTTCAATAACACTACGAGCCCTCGACATAATCTGACCAAAAAAATTCAGTAGCAGCACTTGGAGAGAAAGAGAAAGACAGTGTGTTGACAGCGAAGCGTGCAAAATGCCAGGGGGACAGGTCTGAACAATCCCAATGGCGATGTTACGCTATCTTCTGTTTATCCTATTTGGACAAGCTGAAGTCATCACAATAATATTAGGGTGGAGCATGAGCCCTGTTGTCTTAACTGCAGCCAAAATCTGTTCACGCCTTGATGAGCTGGCATCGCCTCGCCGTTCTCAGGCACTAGGAAATCTTTGTTTTGAGAAGCAATCATTTCAGTTCGAGCAAAATGTAAACACATCAGGGAGACTTCCACCCCCCAACCCCCACCTCCTCCTCCAGAGAACAGAGCAGCAGCGAATAGGGTGGCCACGACTAGACTGCTTACTGGTCCTTGCTTTAAAAGAACATCTGAGGGAAAAAAAAGAAAAAAGAAAACCCATCAGAGTAAAATTCGTCATACACTGTCTGACAAACCCACACAGTTTCATTGAGGAAAATCCCTTTTTATTAAAATGTCCAAACTCAACAATTAACCACCTACACTTCTCCAACATAAAACCTGTGGCTTAGGACAGCATGAGATCATTGGGCCAATGAAACAGAAGGGAGCAAGAGTGTTTTCCCTCTTAAAATCAACAGTTCCCACACTCCTTCCACATAAACAAAGACTGATTGCAGCCTCAGAAAAAGGCAGCTATGGGTGGCTATTATTATTTTTATTATTAGCCTTTTTTCCCAGCAATATCTCTTTCCACATGACAACCACTCGACGTACTCAAGCTTAATGACACACCTGCACCAAGCACATACTGTTCCAGACCACCAGGTCAAATAAGAAGCTTGAAAAGTCCAATCCTGCGTACATTCACATCCACTGACAGACATGCACAGGCTCTATAGTGACTGTGCTGAGAGGGGAGGCAAGAAGGAACCTGCTTAGCCCCTTTCAGGAGTACGATGAGAAATACTGTGTGTGACTAAAAGGTTGCAAACTGAAGGATCCATTTGATGATATAATAACTCAAGCGATACTAAAGGTACATTCTAGACCTGTAGGGTATACCTCTGCAATAACAAAATTAAAAATCTCTCTCCTCCAAAGGTTAGTCATCGCCGTGGGGAGTATGGGCATTAATGAATGGTATAATGACGAATAACTGGGCAGAATTTCAGATAGAATTCGGTGGGAATTCTGGAACGACTTGGGGGCAAAAACAAAGCACTCTCTCAAAGGTCAGTCAGCCCCACTGGGTTCCAGTAGATGAATGGTGTGCGGGGCCGGAGCCTGAGTGCCTGCAGCCCTGCCTGACTTATGTGCTGTTGTGCCTGCTGCTGATCCGCTGTGCCGGGGCTTTGGTGCCTCCTCCACAGCTACATTGGCCTTCATTGGATCCAGGCCTCTTCCCGCCTGCTCGCCTCACTCCCCATTCGTCTTCTCACTTTGGGCATGTGCAGAGCCTGTCTGTAGGGAGCTGGGGCACCCATCAGCAGCGCACCTGGACGAGACCTTTCGCCATCTGGACTGCAGCAGCTCAGCTCCACTCGCTTAGCTCGTGACAGTGAGCTAATGCTGGAGCCTAAAGGAAAGGAAGGGCTGAGAAACATGTGCTTTTCAACCGAGTCCGACACACTCGTTTAGGTGTTTAAATAGCGTTTTTATAAAGGCCTGGCAATGTGACATTGCGTGGTGTTGATAGCTATGAATCACCGTGACACAAATTGGCAGACAGAGGTGGAGGTGGTGGTTGGGTGGGGTGGGTGTCACCTGTTTTCCTGAAAAGAGGTGAAAGAGGAAATGAGCGGGAAATCTTTGATGTCCACGCCATGAAAATGAGGAGAGAAAAAGGAAAACACAATCATATGTAGAAAGAAAAACAAAGTGATCCTCTGATTCCTCGGCTAATTCCTAAAGCCAGTGTTCTGGTCAGGAGACATAGTTACCCTGAGTTCATGGAGAGTGTGTGTGTGTGTGTGTGTGTTCATGGTTTGCGAGGGGAACTGGTCACATGAATACCGTGCTCCGGCTCCCATTCCTCAACAGTAATTACACAGAAAAGAGGCTGGGGTGACAGCAGTGGTGAGCTTGCGGTTTCACTCCACAGATCTCAGCTGCTGACCAAAGAGGTGTGTGTGTGTGTGTGTGTGTGTGTGTGAACTGTAATGAACTGGATTAAAGGTTCACACTCACACACTGGCCCTTTGCTACCCAGCCACTTGTGTTTTCAACACCAGTCCACCGCACAAGCTGTCGTCCATATTCAGTAGCTAGACAGCTCTGCACTGCTTGGCAAAGGCCAGCTGAGCTAAATCATCCCGCAACAAATAGGTCTTGTCAACAGTGATAATGCCTACTCATTTTGTCAGTGCCTGGACTATGTCTATCCGTCCCATTCATTTCAATGGAGACTCGGCTCAGTTTTTTTGGTGTCCATATGATAGATAGCTTTCTTTCTGGAAGTCATCCTTGTGGGGGAAATGTCGATATAGCAGAAATATAGCGGAAAGACAGGGGAGACAACAGCCAAAACCGATACATCTGCACTGTGTCAGGGGCCACAGCCTACTTTGTGCCTAAAGAATTCACAAATTATAGTTGCTGGTGTTACAGTAATGTATCTGTGTGCAGTCCTGTATGTGTGTGTGTGTGCTTGTGTCTGCATGAGTGTGTGTGTGTGTGTGTGTGTAACTATGACTTATCACATGTGCGTCTGCCAATGCTGTGTTGGGACAGTGTGTCGTGCGGCTTAGTGACAGGATTTACACAGCAACAGTGGCACCAGGGGCTCGTCGTCGCTGCCTTGGCACAAGGGCAGAGACATAGACCTGGGACTCGGTGGGTGCTGGGGAGGGGAGGTGTGTGTGTGTGTGTGTGTGTGTGTGTGTGCGTGTGTGTGTGATGGAGGGGAGGGGAGGGTGTGTGTGTGTGTGTGTGTGTGTGATGGAGGGGAGGGGAGGGTGTGTGTGTGTGTGTGTGTGTGTGTGTGTGTGTGTGTGTGTGTGTGTGTGATGGAGGGGAGGGGAGGGTGTGTGTGTGTGATGGAAGGGAGGGGGGGTCCGTTTCCAGGCCAGCCTCTGGAATCTGCACAGCTCTACCACAGGTCTCCATTACGTCCAGCTAGCCCTAATCCCCTCTCCTCACCCTCACACACACACGCACACACACGATTGCACACACACATACACACAGGCATTTCTCCCCCACCCCTTACCCTTTAGCACCAAACCCCCCTCTCCCCTGTCCTCACGGGTCCCTGGGCATGGGGCAGGTAGCGGAGGGTAGCGCTCCCACATGCCTCACATACACAGACGGGGAGGGTAGAGACACATAGCGCTAGACCACAAATAACAACAGTGGGAGTCAGGGTGGGGTGTCAGGTAGGGAGAGAAACAGAAGGAGGGAGAGCGAGAGGAGAGAGTGAGAGAGTGAGAGAGTGAGAGCGTGTGTGTGAGGAGAGAGGACGAGAGGCGCCTTTGAAGACGGCCGTTTATAAACACAGAGCAGTAGCAACAGGGAGGGTTCCCCAACGGCAATGCACAACACAAGCGACACACACACACACACACACACACACACACACACACACACACACACACACACACACACACTTACAGATATATTGCAACAGGTAATGGTGTATCTAACAAAGACCTAAGTGGTTGAAACTTACACTGGGAGCAAAGAAGACTATCTTCACTTTTTTTCCCTTTGTAACTGTCAAAGAAATCCCAAAAACATGGGAAGGCCTAGGGTAGCCTACATCAGATGGCCTAAAGATTAGGCCATTCTGCATAGCATTCAGTGATTTGCATGCAATAACCTTGATCTACACGGACCTTGATCTAGCCTACTTTGGCTATTTAAAGGTACTTTATTGCCAAAACACAACACAATGTAAATGAATTATAACAAACAATAAAGGACTTAATCACACACAAACTACTATTTTACTGATATAAAAATAATAATTATGTAGGAAGTTTAGAAGTTTAGAACCCAGAATTGACCTGTACACTACAAAAGTGCTACCCTGGAAATCCAGAGACCTCGCAAGACGAGAGCACAATGGAATTGTCTCTGCGAGACACTCTGGCAATGAGCAATGATGCACGTTACTTTTACCCCTTGCATCCTGGAGAACCAGCTAAACTGATGAAGACAGCGCTGCAACGTTGGAGGACAGTAGGCCTAAATATTGGTCTAGTGTTATCCAATTGCGTGCAGTGAGATTTTCAAATACATGCTTGTTGCTGCTCCTCGAGTTGGGCCATTACATTGTTCGTGGCCAGACCCTTAATCTTTCTAGATTACCAGGGTCTGGATTTTCCAGGCTACAAAAGTGCACCAAATTCAACACAAATGACTCAATACACTTGGAGGAGGTCTGCGTCCTTTATTTCGCTGTGGTATCATTTCAGTATCGAGTATCGAGATATTTATGGCAGGTATTGTATCGAAGTCATAATTTTGGTGTCGTGACAACACTACACACATGTTCTTAACCCTCTCCGTTATCAACATGTGCATGCACACGACCACACACAAATACAAATCGAGTAAAAAAAAGCAGTCGAGTAAAAAAGCATGCTTTTAAGTACTTTGTCAAAACCCTCTATTTCAGAGCGGTTGGCATTCGTGACTACAGTAAATCTATCACTCAGAAAGACTATTTGTCACAGCACGGACCTGACTGCAGTTTTCTTAGGCGTATACATACACACACACACACACACACACGTACACAAACACACACGCAAGTATTAACATTCACACATTCTCTCTCTCTCAGACACGCACACTGCATGCCACTGCAGGCACATCACCGCTGAGGGCACGCACACACACACACAGGCTCGCTCACACACACACACACACACACAAACACACACACACACACACACACACACACACACACTTAAAAAGCAATGAAAGGAAAAAAGCTAGTGCACAAGTGGTTGCTTTCTCAGGAAAAAGAAAACAGAGCATAAAAATGCTTGTCAAATGGAAAACTCTTCCCTCAATCTTGCACAAAAAAATGCCTGTCTCCCATCTGTAAACCCCAACCCCATTCCACGGCACTTCAAAATGAGTTTCAGAGCATCACCCAGCCCCAACCCCAAACCCGCTGCAGACTCAAACCAAATAAATAAGTAGTATATATATATATATATATACACACAGTTAAGAACAAAATTATTCATACCCCTGGCAAAATATTGATGTAATGTTGATTTTCTCTTGACTAATATGTTTGTTCTGACTAAAAATGACACTGCCAAATGCCAAAAGGTTGTAAGACAATGTGATTGAAACATGGAATCAAAAAAAAAAAATCTTTTTTTTTTTTTACATTTTTATGAAAAATGGCATGTCCAAAATGATTTATACCCTTTGATCCCCCCCATCCCAAACGAATACTTTTCTAACCCCCACAATTGAAATGGACATGGTGTCATTGGAATGTAATGCTTATTTTTTTATGCCAATCTCAGGCCATGTCCCTGGGTCAAAAAGAAATCCAGCGAAAGCTAAATTCTTTGTCCAGGTGTGCCCTTATAAAGGTTAAGCTGAGTTGTGCATGTTTGGAAATTAGTGATCCATGATCAGCATCCAAGATGACCAAGTGATCCATTTTGAGATGGAGTCAAAATTTCAACCACCAAAACACCATCCACAATGTGGAGATCAGCTATAGAAATATATTAGTTTTGGGTGTTTTTCAGACAATGGAACCTGGTGAACTTCTCAAAGTAAATGGTAACACTAAAACAAGGGGCTACATTGAGATTGTTGGTGGAAAAGATCAGGCAGTCTGCCGAGAGACCTGACCCAATTGGCATCATTGGACCACTAAACCACACAATGATCCAAAACATACAGCCAAACAAGGCAAGAAATGGTTAACTGAGAACAATATCAACATTTTAGAGTGGCAGAGCCAGAATCCAGACCTCAACCCGTCAAAAAAGTGAGCACAAGCACAAGGAGTGATGGCAAATAATCGTTCCTGACTGAAAACCCGGATTGCTGTTAAAAAGGTGTGGTCTAAAATCATTGTGGAGACATGGAGAGGCTTGGTAGGTACTATAAGAACCATTTTGAGAGCTTTGATGGTAAATAAAGATGTTTCCATTGATTATTTAAAAATGGTATGAATAATTTTGGACATGCCATTTTTCATAAAAAAATTAAAAATAAAAATGATTTTTTTTGATTCCATGTTTCTTCCACATTGTCTTACAACCTTTTGGCATGTGGCAGTGTCATTTTCAGTCAGAACAAACATATTAGTCAAGAGAAAATCAACATTACATCAATATTTGCCAGGGGTATGAATAATTTTGTTCTTAACTGTGTGTGTATATATATATAAAGAGGAAATCAAATAAGAAGAGGCGTTAAGGTGTCAGAACTCAGACGGCCAAAGCGCCCTGCCGGCTGGCGGTCCAGTCCCTACAGGGCGGCCGTTCACCGCAGCCAGCACCCCATACCCCCTTCCCCTGCCGCCAGTGCCAGGCTCCGGCCGGCTGGCCCGCTTTGATGGGAGAGCTCGTATGGTCCGTAAACACATTCTCCGGGGCGTAAAGCTATCCTGCAACACTTGCTCTCAGTGTGTGTGTGGTGAGTGAGTGAGTGAGTGAGTGTGTGTGTGTGTGTTAGTTGCTGTGCTAAGTGTATGAGTGTGTATACAGTATAAGAGTGTGTGCATGTATATAAATATGTACATGAGTGACTGTGTGTGTGTGTGTGTATGTATGTATGTATGTATATGTGTGTGTGTGTGTGTGTGTGTGTGTGTGTGTGTGTGTGTGTGTGTGTGTGTGTGTGTGTGTGTGTGTGTGTGTGTGTGTGTGTGTGTGTGTATCTCGTGCAGTGGCGGTCAAAGCCAGCACTGCCTTAAGCCCTCTCTTCTGAGGGCTGCCAAGAGGCGTCAGTGCTACACTGTGCAGCGCTCCAAAGCCCTCTCCCACGGCTATTAGTGACCATTCATCTGGGAGCCTGGGAAAATGCCTGCACCGCAGCCTTACAGGGCCTCAGCCCACAGCCTGCCAGGTGTGCCCCCCGCTCAGCACCCCCCATCACCACTCCACCTATCACACACACACACACACCACGCCAAGACTGTTACCCATGGCACCTGTGCTGGCACTGCAGCACCATCAGGGTGCCGTTAACACCAACCACACATACACGTACACGTACACGTACACACACATAAGTGCACACACACACACACACACACACACACAATAACCTGTCCTGCCTATGGAGGTCATAAACCAGAAGCAGAGAGCACTGCAAGGTGACCAATAAGTCCAACCCATGGTGACTACAGTGGCTGCAATGGGAAATCACAGCAATAAAGACAGTTGTGAAATAATTCCTTTTCTTTTTCTGAGCTGCAAGCGCTCCCTATTTTAAGTCCTCACAACTGGACAATAGGCCAGTGTGACTAATCATCTTTAAAAGGCCATGCTGCGAATTCATTTTTCTTTTTATTGGTCTGTTTTTGTTCAGTCGAATATCAAAACCGAGTCACCACTGGAAAAAAAAAATCGGAAACCAAGCTGAAGGGCATGTGACAATGTGTGCACAGTAGAGTGCATTTGGACACTGAAGACTGTGAATTGTTCTAGCCGCAGGGTTTACCGCTAATCAAGGCAGGGGTTTGGTGCAGCGCTGATGAGACGGGGAAGGAGAACTGAGAGTGGCACAGAGCTGCCAAAGGGTAAGCTGAGCCCTGGCACTGGTGGCTGGTGCCAGGCAGCTATTATGCCCTCTCATGCCCGTCCACACGCAAACCCGGAGGGGGGTTAGGGGGTTGGGGTGGTGGTGGCCGGGTGCTGGTGTTTTCTCTCTTAATTAACCCCGCTTGGTAAACAGGGCTGGCATGGGCTCAGACCCAACAAACACACACTCACTCACCATTCTTTTAAGCACCCCACCAGCCAAAAGGTCCTGCTTGTGCTCACGCAGAGCCAAGGCATTTGGTGGGAAAAGTTTCTTGCGTCCAGCCCCCATCCAAAAGCATAAATAAATCAAATCACTGAGCGCTAATCACGAATGCTCGGGCCGCCCTGTCATTCCCGACATGTAAGGAGAAAGGGAGAGAGAGGGGGGGGGGAGAGATAGAGAGGGACAGAGAGAGGGAGGGAGGCAGAGAGAGGGAGCAGATAAAGGGAGATAGAGAGAGGGAGCGAGAGAGGGAGGGAGAAAAAGAGAGAGGGAAAGAGAGAGAGGACTCTGCAGCTGAGAGTGCTGATAGCGATGAGGGAATTGTGTTGGCAAAAGCCCCCTGGTCAATCCCAACACGTTCTAGCTGTAAATGCAAAACTGACGATTCACATAATAGAACTCATGGAAACACACATGCAGTCTCGCACGCACACACACAAAATCACTAAAGGAAACAAATACACAGGCGTGCGTATACTCAAACACTAACATATGAGCATACTTTCACACATACACACACAAAAACATGCTCTCAATTATACAAACTCTCTCTCTCACTCATACACACAGACACACAGACAGGCACAGACACAGACACAGACACAGACACAGACACAGACAGACACACACACAAGGATAAACATACTGAGTGGGATTGACGCACATGTTTGCCCCACAGAGCCATGCAGTGTTAAAGGCTATTGATGGCTCATTCGGAGCTCCAACAGCTGGGCCTGTTGGCATCTATTTACACCAGGCGCTGCACTGGAGGAAGCCTGTGGAACACAGAACTGGCACTAGCACAAATACCAGCCTGCCGTGCCGCCCCCACCCTTAAAGGACCCCTGCACACACACACACACACACACACCGCATGAGCTGCATACCAACTCTGCGCACACACACACACATAATTATACTCACTCTTGCTCTAGCTTTCGCAAACACACACACATTTTTATTCTCACTCTCATTCTTCTTTCACACTTGCACACATATGCTCTCTTTCTCTCTCACACACACACACACACACAGTCACTTGATCTACATACTATATTATTTATCTTTCTTTCTTTCTGTCTGTGTGTCTCTCTCTCTCTCTCTCACACACAGTCACTTGATCTACATACTATATTATTTATGTCTGTCTGTCTGTCTGTCTGTCTGTCTGTCTGTCTGTCTCTCTCTCTCTCTCTCTCTCTCTCTCTCTCTCTCTCTCTCTCTCTCTCTCTCTCTCTCTCTCTCTCTCTCTCTCTCTCTCTCACACACACACACACACACACACACACACACACACACACACACACACACACACACACACACACACACACACACACACACACACAGAGAGAGAGAGAGAGAGAAAGAGAGAGAGAGACACACACACACAGCAGTCCCGTTCAGCATTTTAGTCCCATTCCCATGGTGTGGTGTGTCCCACTAGTCGCTCTGAAGATTAGCAGGTTGATGTCTGACCCCTAGCTGAGTCTGTGACCCCTGTTCCTAAAACCGGCGCAGCATGTCTGCCGTCTCCCCCACCTCCACCACCACCAGCCTGCAGCCACTCCTCCCCTCCGCTCTATTACTGTGTTTTACAGCCAGATAAGTGCACTACGGTGACTTCCTGAAGATTAGTAACCACCCCCCCCCCCCCGACTACCTCTCACACACACACATTTCTCTCCCACCCCTACCCTTTAGCACCAATCCCCCTCTCCCCTGTCCTCATGGCTCCCAGGGCATGAGGCATGACGCCCAGCAGCACTGACATGACCCTGTCTTGTGTGCTGAAAGACACGTGATGAAGGTATTGAGAAACTTCATCCTTAAAGCTGCAGTTGGCAAGTCTGACAGATTGAGGGGACTTAGCCTAAATTTTGAATGTTTACTTTCATGCCCCTCCCCCACTACCACCGAGCCCCCTTTCATCGAGTTTGTGCTCATCAGTGCGCACCAGACTGCACCAGACTGTGATTGACAGTCAGATCTCACACAGCCCTGCTCTGATTGGACCAGAAGAACAGGCTCTAGGTGGAGGTGGTAGAAGTGCAGGTTTTTTTTTCTAAAACCGGCTGATTTATGTTGTATGTTGTTCTGTCATAGCATAGTGTCCGTTTCAGTGAAAAATCTCTCAGTGAGAGAGAGAGAGAGAGAGAGAGAGAGAGAGAGAGAGAGAGAGAGAGAGAAACTTGTGGGAACAAGAGCTTTAGTGAGAGCCTGCCTGGAGCCCTTAATGCAGTCCAGGGTCCCTAGCTCCCCACAGACAGAGGCATAGGCATGTGCATGAGTGTTTGCCCTAACAAACCTACACAAGTGCACACAGGGGGCAAACGAGTGCCAGGAATTACCCTGCCGCTGCCACATGTTCTCCATCACTGCACAAGCCTACGCCACATCCACTCATTTACCCACAACGGAGCAGCCCTGTCACTCATTTACCCATAACTGGGCAACCCTGTCCAGATAGCAACACATTTCAAGAAGGGATATTTAAAAAGTCTAAAAGCAAAGTGAAGCATTCAGCAGACACATTTATCAGAAACATCACAGACTTGGGTCAACCAATTCTTAGGAGGGAACACTCTATCTCTCCCACACACATATTATCACTTACATATTACATAGTAGTTTGTTGATTAGTTCTACTGATGTAAGCACGGTAAGTCACAGACTGATAAATTGTAGGTTACAACCAACAAGGGGCATAACTATTCACCTAAGAAAACTGCAGTCAGGTCCGTGCTGTGACACATAGTCTTTCTGAGTGGTAGATTTAATGTACAGTAGTCACAAATGCTTAAGTATGTACATGACCGCTAATGAGTATCTGAACAAATAGAGGGTTTTGACAAAGTATGTTGTATCCATGTCAAAGTGTCTGTGCTTGCCTGTGTCCATCACCACTGCTTTTTTAGGGTGTGTGCAGCATACAGTATGTGTATGTATGTGAGTGTGTGTCTGTATGTATGTAAATGAGTGTGTGAGTGTGTGTGTGTGATACAGCGGCTCCAAGCAGCAGGGGAGGAGGGAGGCTTTACGAGCCTGAGGCAGGTCTGTAATAATCTCTCTCCCTCCCTCCCTCCCTTTCTCTCTCTCTCTCTCTCTCTCTCTCTCTCTCTCTCTGAGAGTTGGGCTCCAAGTCAGTTGTAGCCCACTTACTGCTACCTGAGAGCCTCCTATCCACTCTCCTAGGACCCCCCCATTCCAACTCTCCTAACTTACCCTCCTATCCACTCTCTTACCCCCCTCATATATACCCCCTACTCCTCCTACCTCCCCACACACCCCCCACCTCTCCTCTTTGCTCTCTATACATGTGCTGTGCTGTGCTGTGCTGTGCTGTGCTGTGCTGTGCTGTGCTGTGCTGTGCTGTGCTGTGCTGTGTTGTGGGTGTACATGTGTGTACGTGTGTGCTTGTGTGTGTGTGTAAATGTATGTGCATGTGTGGGAGCAGTGGTATTTCCAGCTACTCAAAATGTGTGCACATCGTCAGGTGGTGGAGTGTGGACTTGTAATAAACAAATCTGTGGAGAAGCCTTATTTTCTCTCTTAATTCCTCAACACTTGACAGACACTCACATGCCAAACAATCCTCAAAACAATCAATTTCAAAACAGCAAAAATCAGACGCTATTGTGAACCTGCCTGCCTCACGAGTAGGAGTGTGAATTGCAAGGTTCATCACGATTCAATACGGTGCTGTGCTGTGCTGTGCTGTGCTGTGTTGTGTTGTGGGTGTACATGTGTGTACGTGTGTGCTTGTGTGTGTGTGTAAATATATGTGTATGTGCATGTGTGGGAGCAGTGGTATTTCCAGCTACTCAAAGGGTGTGCACATCGTCAGGTGGTGGAGTGTGGACTTGTAATAAACAAATCTGTGGAGAAGCCTTAATTTCTCTGCTGTAAACACTTGACAGACACTCACATGCCAAACAATCCTCAAAACAATCAATTTCAAAACCGCAAAAATCAGACGCTATTGTGAACCTGCCTGCCTCACGAGTAGGAGTGTGAATTGCAAGGTTCATCACGATTCAATACGATATTGATTCTTTCAACCAACGATTTGATTATTTTCGATACTTCAAAATTTGCAGCGATGCAATTCAAGTCCATTCGATCTGTTGTCAATAGGAAATTATAGATTTTGGTTCATTTTCATGGATTCAAAAATGCCAAATATTGTAGGCTAAATTATAGGCCAAATACTGAACAAACATTTACTGTGAAATGAGGTAGGCTACACAGTCTGTTCTCTTTTTTCCCCCTAAAACTTCCTCTGTCTGTTACTCTGTCAGAGTAACCATATCAACTGATCAGTGTACCTTCCAAAATTGCGAATCCTTGCCAAAATCTGCCTGAATGCCATGTTGAAAAAATCATGACGTAACTCCACATTCTCAATAGGCTACCACTACCGCTCCTTTGCTACCAAAGTTCTGCCACTATTCCAACGGCAATAACTAGTAGATTGTTGCTAGAAGTCGTAGCAGATGTGTAAACACTCAAATGTACGGAGGACTGCAACAATCCTGCATGCCGCCATCTACAGCTAAGGAGGGCAAGAGAGAATTTCCATGTGGAGAAAAGAATGCTTAATAGTCTATTCCATACAACCACATCGTTTGCTATTAGGTCGATTAGCAGTCTCACACAAAGCTGTTTTAAAGTCATTAATAACCCTATAAGGAAAGACTCCTGTACAACCAGTATGTACTTTGAGTTTCCTCTAGACAGGTCTCCTAATCTACTGCAGCTTGTCTGTTGTTTCTCAATTGCACATTGCTCTGGATAATAAGCTTAGCCAATGTTTTGCCAAATGAATATGTGTCCATGCCAATGTAACTATTCTGCTTGAGGTTTTGATAAGTAGAGAGGGCAATGCTCTCAGGATGTTGGAGAAGCACAAAGAGTCTGCGAAATGCCTGCAGTGTATTATGCGGGTGTGCACGTGCGTGTGTAATGCGGCGTGTGTATTGTGTATGTGTATGTGTGCGGCGTGTGTCTGTAATGCAGCGTGTGTGTGCAGCGTTAATGTATGTATGTGTATGTACGGCGTGTGTGTGCGGCGTGTGTGTGTAATGTATGTGTGTGCGGCGTGTGTGGTAATGCAGCGTGTGTGCGT